>NW_019396135.1:312025-397163 GCF_000591075.1 Eurytemora carolleeae | reverse complement strand
TCATATTACATATATTTGGTGAAATTTGATATTTTTTTCCAAAAACAGAGGGTCTGAGGAGGTCAGCCCGGCGTCTAAGACTAGGTTTCAGACTCTAAGATTCTACCCGGGAAAGGCTTTGGTCAATTAAAGTTTTAAAATGTTTGACTTATGTTTTGTCGTAAATTTTTTGTTTTGAGTTCCTCGTGAAATGTGGCACCGGAAATGTTTTGTATGAAAAATATTCTCTAGATATTCTCTTCTCCGGGTTCTATCTTCTACTGGAGTAATGGTTCCGTGAGGTTTTCTACAGACAAGACACAAATACGGGAGATACAAGACAAGATACAGAACAAGATACAGTTACACGAGATACAAAACAAGATAATGATACAGGAGATAAAGGACAAGATACATATCTATGGGATACTAGACAAGATACAGGTACAGGAGATACATGACAAGATTCACTAGATACAGGATAAGATACAGATACAGGAGATATAAAGCAAGATTCAGATACAGAAGCTTCAAGACAAGAAACAGATCCAAAGGATATAGGACAATATAGAGATGTAGGAGATACAAGACAAGATACAACTACAGGAGATACAGAAGAAAATACAGATACAGGAGATACAAGACAATATACAGATACAGGGGATACAGGACAAGAAACAGATCTATGGGATACAGGGCAATATACAAATGCAGAACATACTAGACAAAATACAACTACAGGAGATACAGGACAAGATACACTAGATACAGGATGTACAGGACAAGATACAACTACAGGAGATACAATACAAGATACACTAGATACATGAAATACAGAACAAGATACAGATACAGGAGATACAGGACAAGATCCATTAGATACAGGATATACAGAAAAAAATACATATACAGGAGATACAAAGCAAGATTCAGAAACAGGAGATACAAGACAAGATAAAGATCCATGGGATACAGGACAATATACAGATGTAGGAGATACAAAACAAGATACAATTACAAGAGATACAAAACAAAATACAAATACAGAAGATACAGGAGATACAAGACAAGAAACAAATACAGGATACAGGACAATATACAGATACAGGATAAAGGAGAAGATACAAGACAAGGTACAGTACAAGATACAGATACAGGATAAGGGACAAGTTAAAAGACAAGGTACAGTACAAGATACATATACAGGATAAAGGACAAGATACAAGACAAGGTACAGGACAATATACAGATACAGGATAAGGGACAAGATAAAAGGCAAGAAACAGATACAAGATACAGATACAGGATGAAGGACAAGATACAAGACAAGGTACAGGACAATATACAGATAAATGAGATATATTTTTAAGATATATTGATACAAAATAATAATGCATAATTTTGTTAGTTTTATCTAGGTTTTGCAATTTGAAAACATGAAAATCAGAATTTTAAATAAAATATAAAACATGTTTGTTGCCCTGTCACTATATTCTTACAAAAGAAGATATTTTCCATTATTTTTAACAAGAAAACTTTCTGTGTATATTTTTATATATATTTCATGTTGGATATTATAAAGATTACGTGGAATTAGGAGTGCTCAGTGCCTCTTTACATGTTGGTAGAGAACATAACACCAAAATATACTTTTTATATGGATACATTGTTTAATAATAAATGTCAGTGCATACAAAATCTTTTGCGGTCACACTTTTTAGGTTGCACAATACCATGCTCGTTCTGGACCGAGTACATGCACAATACCATGCACGTTCTGGGCCGAGTACATGCACAATACCATGCACGTTCTGGACCGAGTACATGCACAATACCATGCACGTTCTGGGCCGAGTACATGCACAATACCATGCACGTTCTGGACCAAGTACATGCACCGAGTACATGCAGTGAGAACAATTGAGAAACAAAAAACATGCAACAATTACTTGTACAACTTTGAGACCTTACGCACGAGTAGGAGAAAATTAAATTTAATCCTCATGATAGCTCTTTCAAACAAGATTTTATTCTAACATGAAAGAAATGTTTGTTGCTTCAAATTCTGATTTAGTAATCACGATAATTTTGTTACCTTCGAAATTTGAAACTATGTTAGATCAAATATTTAATTATTGAAATATAAAAGGTTTACACCATCAGGTTGCAAAGTTATAGGGATACAAACATATGCGACAAGAACTAAGTTCCTTTACATTCACTTGATATACACACTGCTTAGTAGGATCGTTAGACAAAGTAATTGAGTCTTTGACACAAACTCAAATTGTCTAAGTCATAAATTTTTGCACCCTGATGGTGTAAACCTTTGATATTTCAAACTTAGATTATATGATTTAACATAATTCATAATTTTATATTGTAATAAATATCGGGTACGGGGTAACACACTATTCTGTAACCCGTCAGGACAAATGGAGGAAAATGTACGCTAGATTCTGACGTATGTATTTAGGTTAATCAACTACACTGATCATTGTTATTAGGTGCAGTACGCGGAAAAGGGATTTGAAAATAAACCAAAATTTCGTGGAGGGGGGTCGTACTGCACCTAATAACAATGATCAGTGTAGTTGATTAACCTAAATACATACGTCACAATCTAGCGTACATTTTCCTCCATTTGTCCTGACGGGTTCTGTAAACCTGCAGTACGTTGAACATTATTAGCTATCTATGTTTGTAAACTTCTACATAAAACCCATTATTCATTTTACAGCATTTGAAATAAATACGTAGCAGGATTAGCTTAATCCTGTGATATTTATAATGACAAACATCTTAAGTGCGCCTATTTCAACTAATATGATAGCCTTAGTCATGTGATATTGATAACGACGAAGGAATTGTAATTACGTCTAATAAGTTTAACTTGTAACATATAAACCTCAAATACACTAGTTGATATAGTAACACTCTACTGTTTACTGCGAGAGAGTAATAGTTACCTGTCTTGATAAACAGGAGGAGGGTTGTCCCCTTTAATTTGGGATTGATAGCTTCCGATTGATATCGATAGCTGACGAGATCGCGCCCATTGTTAGTAACGTTTATAGATCACGAGATTATATCCGTGTGGTTCCCTGTTTTGATCGACAGGAGGAGGACTGTCCCCTTTAATTTGGGATCGATAGTTGCGAGCTTCAGATTGATATTGATAGCTAACGAGATCGCGCCCAGTGGTAGTGGCGTTGATAGATCACGGATCATACTCGTGTGTTGATATTGATAGTCAAGAAAATCTGAGTTGCACCTGGATAGATACGGTCCCAGGAATTGTTATGGAGTAGGTATTTACTACAATATGTCTAAAGCAATATTGGGTAGCAAAGATATAGGGATTTTAAAATCGTAGTATGTGGAAAAGACTCAATTTATTTCTCCGATTTAGCGCGTTAAATCCTATTCAAAAGTTTGTGCAACGTATATGGAGATAGTTGAATATCTATATATATAATATTTAAGCACTGTATCAAACAAAAGTTTCTCCTTTTAGTACAAAAATTATATCAATTTTTAAAGGAACATGGAACACTATTATGTAACTATCTATTTTAAAATTATTTTGTCTTCTTGTGTTTATTTTATGTTCTATGTTCTATTTCTTTTCTTTTTCTTTAAATTATTTTTCCTTTTAGTTTTAAACTCTAAGTTCCTTTGAGGTTTACCCCGTTATTCTACTTAATCTACTCAAGCTACGCAGTAGTTTATTATTCTTTAAGAGGTTTTAACTTCTTAAGCTTTCTTTGATATCGTCTTAATATAGAATAATTCATGCATTTTTATAGACAAGCAGGTTTAAAAAGTTTGAATACGTTTAGAAGTGCATTAGACGACTCATCAAATATTTGCTCTTTTGAACATTGTATTCTAATCCATATAATCCTTCCACAATCTTGTTCAAACAGATTAAAATTCGTATATGTTTTTCTGCTTCAAAACTTCTCTTATTAAAGGGAGTGACCGGCTATGTATAGTACAGGGTGTCCCACGAAACATGACAGTTGGTGAATAGTTTTGAATGTCTTCTTCCATATACTGTATTAGATATTAAAGACATTTTGCATTTTATTTACCTTAAAAAACTTTCCTCAAATATATTTTACTTAGAAATCAATTTTACTTTAATATGGATGCCATAAAATATTTATTATTATTCTCTTTGGTAACTAAAAAACTTGACATATTATGGAAGAAGACATTTTAAACTATTCACCAACTGTCATGATGCGTGGGACACCCTGTAATTGAACTGAGTATGCAGTTTTGTGGAAAAATTCTTGAGGATTCATTTGAGAAGTATAAAACGTTTCTACGATGTATAATCACTGAGTTTGTGGGCAAAGTCAACTTTTAAACTCGTCTTTTTGGGTGGATACGTTTTGAAAATTGGTTATTTGTAAATTGTCAAATAACCACGACAAAAAATGTAAACAAAATAAAATAGAAGCAACACTGTTTAATTTACCCTCATTTTTTTAAAAGTTTGTTTTATAAGAACTCTCAATTGAAAATATACATGTATGAAGAGTGAAGACGACATTTTTCTTCGCTCAATCAATAATCCTTTAAAATCAATATTTTTTTACGAAAAAAAATTCTTTTTATTCAAAGAATGAATATATGTATATATATATTTATTACAGAAACCATTTCTGTAATATATTCATTTAATTTTTGTAATTCTGAAACATTTAATTAGTAAATTTCAGTAACGGCCGGAATCACGATCAGCTAATTTAGATATACATATCTGAAAACCATGTTGCAAACACAAAATACACAGGAAGATTTTGATGAGCAAAATAAATTTAAAATGAATCTATTATACTCATTTCGATGATAAGAGTTTTTTTCTCAACCTTCTTCTATTTATGGCATTAGTTTATTGTGGAATTGTTTTTACATTTGTTGTCGTTGTTATTTAATAATTGAAAGAAAACTAATTCTCAAAATGTATCCACCCAAATAGAACGAATGTCAACTTTGCGTTCAAACTCAGTAATTATTTTTAAAGAGCTTTTGAGATTTTGAGAAGTTAAAAAATGTTTTGAATTCATAAGTTAATACCGAATAAATTTGCTTTTCTTGTACTCTTGAGTAAAATCAGAACTAGAGGAGCAACGCACGGGCAGCCTTAGTACATTTGAATTTCCGAGCCGGGTCAACCTTTCTGGTCCCAGTTTGTACAGTATCTCCCGGAAATAAAGCAGACACCCAATAGAACTAGCCGGTGCAACAAGGTTGACGCGGTCAGACTTTAGGTTGAATTTACTTTTACTAAAGGGTCAGAGTTGCGTGAACGGAGTTACACAGTCGTATCAGTCAGTGGTATAGGAACGTTGATATTGCTCTTTAGGGTTACATTTGTTTAGTTGATATTTCCTAAACATCTTTATTTAAAGGAAGATTTTAGAAGTTTATTATATTGAACTGGGTGCGGACATTTTATTGCAGTCGGGGGAAATCCTAGTTATTTCTCTATATATACATACACACAACAATATTTGCTCCGGGGTTTCTCAATCCATTACGATAATTATATTTTCAACTTTTCCAATATTTTTCTTCTCTAGATAGTATCTTATATTGTATCTTAGATGCTTCTTTAACAAAACAACTTCTATGTAAACTTAGGTTCTAAGGAACTTTTGTTTTGAGTTCTTTAATTTTAAAGTAATTCTTGATCTCGATATCAAGTGTGGGGATCAATGATTCACACCTACATTTAAGTTGTATCTGCTGGGTACGACCACTACGGATGAACAAAAATGAATTAAATCATTCGTAGATCCGCACAAGATGAATATTAAGGCGGAAGTGAATTTGAATAAAAGTTTTTATAATCATAATTGCCTAATTTATATTTATTTAGCTAATAATCCGGTCAATTTAATTGGAAAATTCCTTTAAAAGTCTGAAAAACAGAAGTAGTCAGGGGGGAGGGTGTAAGGGGTCAGGTGCACCCCCTTTGCAACGGTGCAACGGCGAATTTGCCCCACCCACCCTTTTAAAGAAGCTGTTTGGTATCATAATTATTATCATTTTATATAGTGTATAATGTATAGTGTATAATGTATAGTGTATATAATGTATAGTGTATAATGTATAGTGTATATAATGTATAGTGTATAATGTATAGTGTATAATGTATAGTGTATAATGTATAGTGTATAATGTATAGTGTATAATGTATAGTGTATAGTGTATAGTGTATACACTATACACTATACAGGGTCCGAAACAATTGTTTAATAAAGCTGTTTCCTCAGACCAACCAAATTAAACCTTTTTGGAAAATATTTGTCCCGATGTAAGATTTTCTGATTGAACTGGTTTGCTGTTCCTTTGCATATATCAATAAACATACAAACATGATAAAATGTAACAAATAAATAAATAATATATATGTTCCAGTTTGTATCAAAAATTCAATTGATTAAATTTTGCAGTTTCAATATATTGTCCAGACTCCAGACAGTTCAAATCAGTGAACATGAGTAGTAATATCAAAACTATCAGCATTTTTGTTATCTAATATTGTAAAATTTGAGATAAAAACTAAATTATGAAAATGTTCTGTGTACCATACAAAACATCAAATTCAGGGAAAATCGAACTTTTACTGTAACATAAAGTTCAAGCTAAAATTACTTATGTTGTTGACAAATTAGAAAATTTTCTATGCGAGAGGGACTCTGCCCCCCCCCCCCCCCAGCCCCTGCAACACACCGCTTTGTTCACTACATTTCACTTTGTGATCCTGGGCTCATCCACATACTAAAACACTTCTCTATGCACCCCCTTGGGAAAATCCTGGCAAAGGGCGCCTGTAATGTCTATATATAATCCCCAAAAAAGTACAAAAAAAACTAGCTAACACGCTTAAAACACGAACAAAAAACTATTTTTACCTAAATCTCCCCCCCCACAACAAACAGTCACATCATGACCCCGGTCCCCCGCCCCCACCCATCCCCTGGATGAAAGTGTTCCCAAGGGCTCAATAAGCTTCCAGTATTTTCCTTTAACAACAATAATATATCACGGAAGTTGGTAACATCACCTAGGTAAGATAAGGTATTTTCCTAGACCATTTCCTTATTTACTTCATTCTGGAATCTTGTTTAATTATTCTTCAATGGCTACAACATGAGTAAGGCCGGGGGTTGTAATAAACTGGCAAATTGAGTATTTAAACCAACGATAATATATATATAGATATGCAGGCAGGTAGAAACTTCCTTCCTAAATTGCCTGTAGCAGACAACTAATTTTTGAACCTCTGAAAAAATGTGCACAAAGAGACATCTATAGCAAATTGATTACTTTCTATATGCCTTTCTCCCCTTTCTGCTATCTGTAGGAAATACGCATTTGTGTTATATAAACATACAGTACGCGTATTGCATCCTGTATAGTTCAAGTGTTGCTATCTGGACCTGTTTGACCAATAAAATTAAATTTCAAGGTAACACAAACATACAGTACGCGTTTTGTTTATGTTATGATCAGATCAGTTGTAATTTGTCCTAGACTCGATGTACTTTTATAGTCATAATTTTTATTTAAATTGCGTTAATTTACGTATGCCATTCAGTACAACTTGCACATTTAAACTCTGTCTAGTCAAATTCCTACCTCAGTTTTATTTGCATTGATTAATTTGTTTCATTAAGTACAATATGCAGTATACATTGTTGATACTATAGTACGCATTTAGTGTTATCACGCATAAACAAAGTGATAAATTAGCAACAATCCAGAGGATAAAATGCCATGCGTACGACAGAGATGGTGCTTTGTGCTCATTATCTCAAGACCTCTAAATTTATACCTGTCTGCATATCTATATATATATTATCGTTGATTTAAACCAACTTAACAAGCATTTGTTCTTTTTTAGACTACAATCAAACAGTTCTTACGCAAAAATATAATTTTTAGATTTAGTATAGTGATACCTACTGAGAAAGCTGTGATCCGTCAAATTTTCGTCTGCTATGTTTATAGTTTGTTTGTTCATGTTTTGACTGCATACCGTTGTAGTATTGCAGTATACAAACAGAGTAAACTTGTCCGTCTTCACTGTTTATCTTGCGGAGACATTATAGACAATTATAGATCTTTACAACCATTTACCGTTTTCATAAATAAACTCTAGCAGACATAATTATATTATCACTTTTGAAATCAGGTATTACAAAGCTAATTCATAACAAAGACGATATCTAATTCGTCGTTGAATTCCCATGTTTATTGGGACACCCAGTACCTTCAACCTTAGTCCTCAGACATACTGTCTAAAATACCGTGTTTCCCCTATACTGGATTTAGGCAAACTTTCAGTTATTGGATTTCAACATTACCTCTTTGGAAAGTAAATTGAACAAGACAATTTGCAAATAAATGCGCAACTTTTTGCGCAGACATCATTAAAGTAAATTTGCATATTTTCAGCTTGTTTTTAGGACACACTTAGGTTAAAAGGTTTGGTAAATCTTTTTATAACTGGATATTACAAAAAATATTTGGATTATTTCAAGTTTGTAGAAGTACAGAAATGTCAAGGTGAATATGTCAGAAATGTCAAGGTGAATATGTCAGAAATGTCAAGGTGAATATGTCAGAAATGTCAAGGTGAATATGTCTGAAATGTCAAGGTGAATATGTCAGAAATGAGAGTGCTACAGTCTTGAAGCCTGCTAATGCTTATATTCATTTCTTTGGATAGAGTAATGAATTCGTTTAAAGGAACGGTTTGAGTATTTTTTATATTTTTTATAATTTATATTTGATCTAAACTTTCGGACTACCCGACTATCCCGTTAGCATCTTTAAGAATATGGTCGGTTTGTTTGAGGCAGAGGTGTACAGAAATGTCGGCTTTTAGAAGAACTTCTTTTGAGTTTCTATAATATACAGGGTGTCCCATATTATATTAGATCGTCATGATGGGTCTAAATTACGTTTTTCGGCACTAATAAGAAATTATAAGAAGAATAAATCATTTCATAAAATTGAATAAGGTTTATATAAAAATTTTTCGAGTATCATGTGTTTTTTTATGGCGTTAAAGCTTGGAGTTAATCTAATATGATATGGAACGCTCTGTACCAGTACCACCCATTTGATAATTTTCAAATATAAGTTATCACGAGATTTATATTCCCCTAGCCTATACTAGCATGCAGTGCTCGTAAGAGAAAATATTAACTTATAAACCCGACCTAGTCTGAAAAATTTTTTTTTTATTTAATTGTAAACTGTAATTCCGTATCTTTTTAAAAAAAGAGTATTTTTTATGTCCAACTCTTTAAAAGGTTTAAATACCCCTCCTTAAACAATCCACCCCCCCCCCCCTGATTTACGGAAAAGTTCGTTAATTAGATCGACCCCCACCACCAGTTTATACACCTTCATCTTAACAGTTTGTTTTTAATCTTTGTGACAGAAACAATCTCAAGGAATTATAATTGTCTTGAAACATTTTTTTTAAATGTGAATATTTGAAAATTATCTTTTTTCCATCTCATAATCTGAGTTCGTTTCCCTTATGTCCATTTGACAGCCCAAATCTTTGTTTTAAATAATCTTATTTGCTTGTTTATTTTCTTGTGGGTTTAACACATTTTTTTCGATTTTGATGGTTATTATATCGTTAGAACTGACGAGGGTCAACCCAGACCGAAATATATTTTGAATAAATGTGGAACTAATATCTACTTTTTTTACTCTAAAGAGGTTTGGTCCATCACTATCACCGAATTTCAATTCTAGTCTGAACTGTTTCCTTGATTAATTAATCCATCTTATTTTCTGTTTATTTTGACTAGTGTTGTTTTTCTTGTTCACTTCAATTTTTTCGTTCATTTGAAATATTTTCCATTCGTTAAAAATATTTTTTTAAAACTTTTTTTTGTAACCTTAATCGATTCTCTTTCCACATTTTTTATTAATCTAAATTGGCTAAAATAAAGAACTTTTAAACTCTATCTAAATCTAAATCTAAATTTGCTAAAATTAAGAACTTTTAAACACTATTATATTTTTTTTTTGATTGAAAAAACTTTGGTTTTTCTAAAATAAAATAGGAACAAAAGTTATTTTTTCTATAATAAATTTATTATGATAAATTAGAATAATATTTATAAGAGTAAAATTTTGTAAGTAAATCGAAAAAATCTTTATAAAATAACAATTTTGCAGAAATATAATTTTTATAATCCCAAATAAACTATAATACAGACATAATCAGAAAGACCCGGAATTAAATGACAATTAATCAAGCGATTTTATATATATATATATATATATATCTGACAATTTTAAATACTCAAAAAAGTCAGACCACACTTTGGAAATGGCACGACTAGTGCTATTTTGTGATTATCGTTTCATCAATCATATTTGTAAAATTAGATTGAAAAGTCGTCTGATTAGTAAATTAATTCCGGGTCTTTCAGATTAACACTGTACCAAAAATGATTATTCAGATATGTAAATACGGTTATTAAGATTTAATATTATGCGGGGTCCTTGAAAATTTAAATTAATTTAATAAATTTAAAAAATTGATCAATTAAATCAATTTAAATGATGATTAACTGTAAACTGTTTTTAGTAGCAGTCTAGCGGACCCCCGGCATTGTGTGGTCCGTGATAGAACTAGTTTTTACTCAACAGGGAGGAGTATACCAATAAACATGAGGGAGTAAGGTTCAACATCGTCTTTGTGTAATACTTTTTGGGTTTTATATAATTAACTGTTTTAATAAAATAAAATTTAATCCAAATAAAGTTGAGAATTAAAAACTGAGAGGAAGCTGAACCAGAAGTTCAACTACTTCTTTTGTAAAGTAGTTCAGCGTATAATCCCGATGGTAGAAAGAATATTTGTTAGATTTTATGACCTCCCATTGGTTCTTCAGTCACTGTACTGGTTATTCATTTTTAAAACGCGCAAATATTGTTCTTCTGCTTATATGTTTTTGAACCCCCCTTGTAGAATCTGAATATTTGACTTCAATCAAACTAAATTCCAGACTTCGGCCCCCCATCCCTGTCCCTCCCCATCCTGTCTCTCCTTTCCTTCGCTTCTCCACGTCTCGCGGCTCCCACACATTCATTATACTTCTTTTCTTGTTTCATTCTTTTTAGTTCTCCGTCTTCTTTTCACCCACTTTCGTTCTTTGTCCCTTCTGACATCGTTCTTACATCAAATGGTGCAGCAGTTCTTATTTTGAATTGAAGTTTGTTCTTGTCTTGTACACATGTAAATTCACAAGAAAAGGGGGTTGTGTGCAGTGGTAGAATATTAGTGAATGAAGAAGTGTATACTAAACTTTACATTGTTATCAAATAAAACGTAACTGTAAGTTTAAGGCTTTATTCGGTTGTTTTTTTGGGAATATTTTTGGAACCGTTGATGGCAGGGTCCCCAAATTTTGTGAATTGTTCTTAATAGTCTTAATACATGTTTTAGCAAAAAAATAAGGCCCTAGTGAATTATGTGACTTTTTAGATGACTTTTGAAGTGAAATCATTAAAAGTAAAAAAAGACTTTTTTCAGAGCGTATCTGATGACTTAGGGCCTTGATTTTTTGTTACCATATGTTTTATGACTGTTCGTGAAAAGTTACAAAATTTGGAGACCCTGCTATATTGAGAGTTAAAAAAATATCGCAAAAAACAGAAGAAGCAGATTAAAGTCTTCTATATATAAATTTGGCTTGTCTGTCTGTTTGTCTGTTTGTTTGTTTGTATCCAATAAACGTCAAAACGGCTGAACCGATCGGGCCCAAATTTTTGCGGGACATCACGTGACACAGGGAAGGTTTATGAATGATAAAAATTTAAAAAATGTGTTTTAAAGGTTTTTAATTTTGTAAAAAAATTTAAATTCTTAAATCCGCGAATTTTTTTTAAAAATCCGCAAAAATTTTTTCTTCTTTGTTTTAAAATGTAAACAAAAAGAACATGTTCACAATTTAAATAGAAGATGAACGCGAAGCGCCCTAAAAGCCCAGTAAAACAAATTTTTCGTTTGATTTTCTGCATATTAGCATATTCAAAAGAAGAAAATTGGGTGTTCCGACTTGAAACCTGATGGGCATTTTCAGCAGTTTGGTATTTCAAGGCGGATTTTCTAATTGAAAAATAAAAAGTTTTACTTGATAAGGGTCTGCTAATTTTCGTTTTTATTGTAAATGCTCGATGTTACATATGTAGATTAGCGTAAGCTTTTGTTAATTTTCATTAACAGATTTGACATTTTCAAGACATTTTGAAAAAAATAGATAAAGTTTAGAATATTCTACCCCCCCTGGATGANTCGCCAACACAAGGCCCCGTGTCCTAATTGCGGAGCCCAATGAAACAATTTAATGGTTGGAACCGCGAAAAATTTGTTGTTTATAATAAAAAATGTACTGTTGATTTTTTGAAAATAAAGCAAATTCTGCGCTGCTCATGATGAATTTTTAAATGTTTTTCACAGAAACTGCAGCACACTTTAGTGGGAAAAAATTCGTTATTCATGGATTCCTATTTTATATTTCTTGATTTGTTGTTATAAATGTAATCTGGCACACCCCCCCCCACCAACAATTGATCTCAGTATAGATATAAAATATTCTCTGGTTCATAATCATCACAATGAGGTTTGAACACGTCAAAAGAAAATTTCTAATCTATAAAATAGTATAGAGTGTCCCAATCTTTGCAATAGGGGTATTAGGTACAATTTTGCAATAGGGGTATATTAGATGCAAAGGAATTGAGTCTTTGCCACAAACTCTGATTTTATAGTCCCTATATCTTTGGAACCCAATGTCGTAAATCTTTGATATTTCAAACTTAAATTATTTGATCTAACAGAATTCATAGTTTGAAATACCCAAGGTCTACGACATAGGAATACAAAGATATAGGATTTAGAAAAGCAGACATTGTGGTAAAGACTCAATTCCTTAGGGAACAATTACAGTTGCATTTTCAAAATCAAGGGGTCATAAGAAAGCTTTATTTTTCAGTTATTTTCAAGATGTAATTTTTTATGTAGGCCTCATATTTTTTGTTGCAGCACCTTATTTGAGTATAAGTCAACAATCTTTAAATCTAAAAAGTTGACATTTCTTTGCCCAGAAGAGTTAGATCACATATATGTAGATGAGATGAAAAAGCGAGTTATGGAATGTATTGTGAATTGTTTTCCAAAAAATAAATATATTGAAATAATTCTTGTCGACAAGGCAAAGTTCTTACGGACTATTAATTTTAAGGTTGTTCCAGATCAAAAAATAATTATTGCTGATTTAAATTTTGGCTTGTTAAAAAAAAACATCAGACCAACATCTTACTTTTAAAAGAAAAATATACATCTATCTGCATTTCGTAATTTTTAAACAAACTAAAATAAAAAGTTAAAAATTAAAAATTTGAGAAATCCGGGAAATTGGTATCGACTTATATTCAAAAAAGTGCTTAATATGTTTCAAATACGCGTCGTCATGTTCTGAAATGCGTTAATTGTTTCACAATAGGGATATGTTCGAAAATGGAATCAATTATTTTCAGAAACTTTTTCTCACACCTTGTTGTTATTAGTTTAAAGTTGAATTTTTTGTTTCAATAGATAGCTTAAGCCTTTTTATATAAATATGTGGTGTTGTTTTGTTTCAGTCGGCTTGGATTTAAAGATATATATGCTTGGAAAACACTCTGTGTTAGATATGAGCCAAGTGTTAGTTTTGAAACTAATTTCCCCTGAATATATTTATATATATGTTTAGGACAAAAATCGAATTTTTATGCCTACTGCCTTAATAGGACATATTTTTCTAAATCTTTATTTTAAATTCTAGAATGTGATAGCTTTTTGGAAAGGCAAATGCAAGCACAATAAAAAACAAAATTGCAAAACATTTTCCACACTTTTTTGATCGTGTTCAGGATCAAAAGGATCGATGCAAGCAAAGAAATTTTCACATACATTTCTGATTTATTTTGCAAATGTGCAATAATGCGCAAAATATTTCTATTAAAAGGTATCTGATTTTAGCAACAAAAGATTGATTTTTACAAATGGGTTGGAATTTTTTCAATATTTGGATTCGCAATTGGATCAGAGCTTTACAAAAATTTACATATGTTTAATCAATATATAGCTACAATAATACGGATTTGTGGAGAGGGGGGGGGGTTGTCGTGACCCCCTCCCCCCCGTCAATCCGAATAGGGTTAAGTCTAAAATAAATTGAAAGCATTGAGCTAGAGTAGTTCGACAAGCACATAGTTTGAAATATTATATTTTGTCTTAAATCTTTTACGAAACCACTTATGTACAATGTACATGCAAAAAAGCATGCATGTACCCTTTTAAATAATCTTGATACAGCACACGTAGGATCATTTCTTTTGTTATACATAAGAAATCCCTATTTAGAACTATAATAAAAACCTGAACCCAAAGAAACCCTAAATATTCTTGTATTTATTGCTCCTTTAATTCATTAATCTTTTATTTCTGTCCACCCTTTCCCCCTGGAAATGACAACCCTGCCTTCCTTCTCTTTCAAACAGTGTGAATCATTAAATTACAAAATTAATCTTCTTCAAGTTTTTAGTGCCCCCGGTACACACCTCTCTTTACTGTCTAGATTCCTTATCTATCCCATCTTTCTCCACGAGAATGTTTTAATTTTTTCAAAATTTAATTTTCTCTTAATTACATCTTTTTCTTCCTCTCACTTTTTTCTTCCTTCTTTTTCCTTACTCTTTTTCGTCTTTTCTTTTACCCTTTAATTTTCGTCTCTTTTTCCTATATCTTTCTGTTTCATTTTACTTTATTTTTTTCATCTACCTTTCTTTTTTCCATTCCTTTCCATCTCCATTTCCTTTATTTGTCCATCTCCCTTTCTTATTTCTATATTTTTTAATGTCTCCCTTACTTTTCCTTTTAATCTTCCGTCTCATTTTCTTTTTTCTTTATTTTTCCCTGTCGATTATTTCCTATATCTTTCCATCTTCTTTTCTTTTTCCTATATCTCTCCCTCTAGTTTTTCCCCCTATATTTATAATTTCTTTTGTTCTTTATTCTTTATCTTTCAATTTAAATCGTTTTTTTTATGTATCTCCATGTTTTATTGCCTTTTCCTTTTTCAACACTCTATATCCCCTTTTCTTTATCTTCTTTTATTTCTTCATCTTTTTTCAATCTCTCCTTTTTCCTCTTTACAGTTTTTACCCTTTCCATCTATTCTTTCGTTTCTTTTTTTTAATTCCTTCACTCCGTCTTTTTTCCTTAATATTTTCATCTCCGTTGCGCAATCACGTCGTTCTTTCCTCTCCTTGCCCGACCAACATTTCATATAAAAAAATTATCATATAAGAAAAAATCATAATTTTTTAGTTATCCTTGCAGGCTTATTTTCTTGCACTTTTATCATAAACAAGAGCTGTTTTGAAATTTGACTTCCCCTTCCTCCTCCTTTCTCCTGCACAGGGTGTATCTGAATAAACTTTGAAAATTATTAAATCTTTTCAAATTGTCTGCATTTCTATGCCAGTTGAAAAATTTTCCAAAATTATAGAAATCCATTAAAGCATTTAATAAGACTCCGTTTTTAAGTTTAAAAGTTTTCTCCGAAACCCCCTGTATATAGATGAAGAACGATCAATATCTAGTTTAATATAAAAACTGACTGCACCTCGTCCCATAAACGATTAAACACATCACACACTTACCTAATATTAACATATTCAAATGACTTTGAGATATGGGTGAGACCGTTTAATCGGAATGCAATGAGATACTTAATCATATACCCCCCCCCCTCCATAGGGTAAAATAGTTTCCTATAACCCCCCCATGGGAAATTATTTTCATATCCCCCCCATGGTAAATAGCGATTGAAATTCTCAGGGCTGAGCTGAATCAAGGAAAAATAATATGTTGGGAGGGAAAGATTCTCCCTCCCCCCCCCTCTTTGTTGTGCTTAAAGGGGCTGTCAACGTAATTTCAACGTAGCCCTCCAATAAAAGAAGGGTATGCCTGATTCAATCACAACATTACTATTTAGGCCTTTGTCTGCCCAGGAATGAATGAAACGTCCTTAATTTTCTAGATTATCACTGATTATTTTCTAGTATGGTTGGAAAGGAAATTGTCAAAGTTTAATAAATACTTTGTGAGTCAAACAAATGAAGGATCAATTGCAGTTACATTGACAGTCCCTTTCAGATTATCAGTATGATATATTATCTTCCCCTTAATAGTTTGAATAAAAAGTTGATGAAATATTAGAATTGTTTCAAGATACTAATCAAACCCATGATTAGGGGGCAGTGAATAAACAAACTTGCATCTTAGAATTACGGCAATAGTAAATTTCTTTGTAAAATTTGATTCTCAGAACAATTTTTAATAACACTTTTTCATCGCCGTAATAATTCGAAGCGTATTTTCATTGCGAGATAACATCTCAGAAAAAGAGACATTTCTGACGAAGACGACCTCTAATTAAAAAGTAATGGTAGGAAGCATTTTGCTTATTTTTATTGCGAATTCGCTGCCCCCTATTGGTCAGTGACCAGCCATAAAATCAAATCAGATTTAGTTTTATTTATTTAAATTTTTACCAGCATCAATCATACTTTCATAACTTCAGATATGCAACCACCAAAAACTTTTGTATTAAAGTTTTAAAAATGAGTAACTTTCTTTAGTCCTTGAATTATATATTTAAAGGGAGTGACCGGCTATGTAAGGTAGTTGAACTGAGTATGCAGTGTTGTGGAAAACTTCTTTTGGATTCATTTGAGACATAAAAAACTTTTTAAAGACCAGTAAATCCTGAGTTTGAGCGCAAATTCGACGTTTAAACCCTGGAATATATTTAAAAGGAAAGTATTCAATTTATGTTAATATAAGTAGAATACTGCAGTTTATCTGTAATCTTTAAACCCTGGAATATATTTAAAGAGAAATTATTCAATTAAAGTTAATATAAGTAGAATACTGCAGTTTATCTGTAATCTTTAAACCCTGAAAATCCTCCCACTCACAAACCACTCTCTAAACCCTGCCAAAATATACGCAAAACAAATTTCCACGGATCCTGATTTGAACCCAGAACAACAGTTCTTATACACAAATATAATCTTGGAATTTTCGGCGTTCCGTGCCTTCTCAACGTTTTATTTATCCTACATTAGAGCCCATAATACTGTCGAACAGAGAGGCTAATTTTAAAGGGAGTGACCGGCTATGTAAGGTAATTGAACTGAGTATGCAGTGTTGTCGAAAACTTCTTTCGGATTCATTTCAGACATATTTCACTTTTTAAAGATCTGAAAATCCTGAGTTTGAGCGCAAATTCGACGTTCAAAACTCCTGATTTGGGGGTGGATACGCTTTCAGAATTAGTTTTTAAAAATTGTTAAATAACGAAACGAAAAATAAAGTAAAAATTATACAGTAATCTAATGAGATATTTCACAAAAGAAATTTGTCAATAAATCAATGCTAAAGTCGATTATTTCGTTTTCATTATTATATTGAATTTCTAATTTTCTTTGAATTTATTCGCAGATTTCTTCAAATTCTTCAAATGTCGTCTTTTCATTAATAATTATAGAAATCTGCGAACACCTTTGTGAATAACGAGAAACTAGAATAATAAGATAATAGAAACCAATAATTGAACAAGATTACTTCTTTTCGATGATAAGATTAATTTTTATTTTCTCAAAATGTTCCTAAACATGACGTCTGTAGTTTATTGTAGAATATTTTTACATTTTATGTCGTCGTTAATTAATAATTTAAAAAAACTAATTCTGAAAGCGTATCCACCCCCAAATCAGAAGTTTTGAACGTCGAATTTGAGCTCAAACTTAGGATTTACAGACTTTTAAAAAGTCAAATATGTCTCAAATGAATCCTAAAGAAGTTTTCCACAACACTGCATACTCAGTTCAACTACCTTACATAGCCGGTCACTCCCTTTAAGTAATCTTTCATCCATGTAATGTTGTTATAAAGTAAACAGTGTTATCATTGGCCTGAAAATCAATTTATTAAGTAAAATCATAATTTTAGTCATCTTTCTATTCCACACTTTTATGGGTCTCACTTTAGCTTACAGTTTTTACAGATTTAGAATGCTTTGCCTCAATGATGTGGTTTCTTTATTGTTTAATTTTTAATAGTTTTTTTTTATGTTTTTATCTCATGTCTTCTTGACGTTTACTATTTATTATATATTCATCCAAAAATTAATTTTATTCATGTTATTCACCTAAATCGAATGCAAGTAACAGTAGATACAAAGCCTATTCAATTTATTTACCTAATTTACTGATTTATCTCGATTATTTTATTTATCATAAATTAAGAATTTTATATTTTACAATGTTGTAGAATGTAGTTACAGATTAGAAAATTTACAACGTTTTACAAAATTCTAGACAATTAGTAAGAGCAAAAACTTCTGTTTATATTGCACCTAGCAATTAGGCTTCGTCAATAATAATAAAAGGGGGGAACCATTAGCTTTATGTTGATCTAAAATCGGGTTTTATTTTTGCTGTTTAAATTTTCCCCCTGAACAATTAAAAGCATATATGTATTTTTTAGCCATGACGGAAAATAAAGCTGAAACAAACTGCGGTCAACAATATGGAAGGTCTTCAGTAGCCGGATTTTTAAGCGATTACTAATATGTTGGGGTTTAAAGTGCATCTATCTATCTATCTATCTATCTATCTATCTATCTATCTATCTATCTATCTATCTATCTATCTATCTATCTATCTATCTATCTCTCGCTTGCTTATGCTTGACCCCTTGTAATGATTCTAATTAACCCTGTTCTGACATATTAACACCTGGTTTATATCTAGCCATAGAGGAGATATATCATAGAGATAGTTCTTTACAGAAACCTGGTTTATGCATGCCTAGCCATAGAGGAGATATATCATAGAGATGGTTCTTTACAGATACCTGGTTTATGTCTAGCCATAGAGGAGATATATCATAGAGGAATAGTTCTTTACAGATACCTGGTTTATATTCAGCCATAGAGGAGATATATCATAGAGATAGTTCTTTACAGATACTTGGTTTATATCCAGCCATAGAGGAGACATATCATAGAGGAATAGTTCTTTACAGATACCTGGTTTTTATCTAGCCATAGAGGAGATATATCATAGAGGTCGTTCTTTACAGATACCTGGTTTATATCTAGCCATAGAGGAGATATATCATAGAGGAATAGTTCTTTACAGATACCTGGTTTATATCTAGCCATAGAGGAGATATATCATATAGGAATAGTTCTTTACAGATACCTGGTTTATATTCAGCTATAGAGGAGATATATCATAGAGGAATAGTTCTTTACAGATACCTGGTTTATATTCAGCTATAGAGGAGATATATCATAAAGGAATAGTTCTTTACAGATACCTGGTTTATATTCAGCTATAGAGGAGATATATCATAGAGATAGTTCTTTACATATACCTGGTTTATATCTAGTCATAGAGGAGATATATCATAAAGGAATAGTTCTTTACAGATACCTGGTTTATATCTAGCCATAAAGGAGATATATCATAGAGATAGTTCTTTACAGATACCTGGTTTATATCTAGTCATAGAGGAGATATATCATAGAGCTAGTTCTTTACAGATACCTGGTTTATATCTAGCCATAGAGGAGATATATCATAGAGTTTAGTTCTTTACAGATACCTGGTTTATATCTAGCCATAGATGAGATATATCATAGAGATAGTTCTTTACAGATACCTGGTTTATATTCAGCTATAGAGGAGATATATCATAGAGATAGTTCTTTACAGATACCTGGTTTATATTCAGCTATAGATGAGATATATCATAGAGATAGTTCTTTACAGCTACCTGGTTTATATTTAGCCAAAGAGGAGATATATCATAGAGATAGTTCTTTACAGATACCTGGTTTATATCTAGCCATAGAGGAAATATATCATAGAGATAGTTCTTTACAGATACCTGGTTTACAACCAGCTATAGAGGAGATATATCATAGAGGAATAGTTCTTTACAGATACCTGGTTTATATTCAGATATAGAGGAGATATATCATAGAGGAATAGTTCTTTACAGATACCTGGTTCATATTTAGCTATGGAGGAGATATATCATGGAGATAGTTCTTTACAGATACCTGGTTTATATCAGCTATAGAGGAGATATATCATAGAGATCGTCCTTTACAGATACCTGGTTTATATTCAGCTATAGAGGAGATATATAATAGAGATAGTTCTTTTCAGATACCTGGTTTATATTCAGCTATAGAGGAGATATATAATAGAGATAGTTCTATACAGATACCTGGTTTATATCTAGCCATAGAGGAGATATATCAAAGAGATAGTTCTTTACAGATACCTGCTTTATATCAAGCCATAGAGGAGATATATCATAGAGGTAGGTCTATACAGATACCTGGTTTATATTCAGCCATAGAGGAGATATATCATAGAGATAGTTCTTTACAGATACCTGGTTTGACCCCCCCCCCTGTAGTTGTTTTTATATACCTCAAAAAGTATAAGATTAAGACTGTGGAAATTTTTTGACAAAATTTTCTTAATTACACATCAGGTTAAATGTTTGCAAATATTTTTGCATATTTGAAATGGCATTGTCAAGGGCTTTTGAAAAATGAAATCATTTAATTTTTTGGACATTTTTTTGCAAACATTTATAATATATTACTGGATTTTGCAAAAATAAATACAATTTTGCAAATTTACATTTTTTTGCAGATTCTAAAAGTAGAGCATAAGAGCTTTTCAATGATGTATCAATTGTCATATTTGGACATCAAACATTGGATTTAGTTTCCGGGAGGAATGTCAACAAACCAGCTAAGCCTGGTCAGTATGCTGCGTGTGTTTATATTTCTCCCAGAAACTGTAGCCTAGTAGGACACTTTAAACTCCCTGCTTATATTCCTTGATTCAGAGCAAGGTTATAATGCAAGGAAAGTTAATTGCAGTTGCGTATGCTCTGCGTACATATTGAAACCAGTTCTTTCTGGGCGGAATTTGTAAACAAGAATAGATGCATCAGTGTTCGTTTAGTATCCCAGGNCCCCCCCCCCGAGTATCCTGGTTTTCAAGTACCTCAGCAGGGATTAAAAGTTTAAAACCCTTGTTTGAAAAGGGATCTCTAATCAATGCTCATCCCTGTTATTTTTTGCCTTACATTTTCATCAGGAAAGACGAAAACTGTTATATTATATTTTCTTTAAACTTCTCATTCATGATAAACTGACACATGTTAAAAATTATAAAAATGTTGAAAGTTTGATATGTAAATAAGGGTTTGATTAGGGGGTTGAAGGGACTATAAAGCTACATATGGAGATGAGTGGGGGGGGGAGGGTTAACATATGTATATTTGAAAATCTTTTCTTCCAGTGCACGATCTGATATACTTGAATATGGGGTGTATGTACATACAGGATGTATATTGAATACAAAGATATCTGCTATCACCGTAAAATATTGTTCAGAAAGGAATTGAGTATTGGCCACAAACCCAAATTTGCTACCCATGTTCTTTGATATTTTAATCATAGGTTTTTTTTCTAATAAAATTCTATAGTTTGAAATATCTTTATCAGGATTAGAAAGTCACAGTTTTGAATATTTGACTGCATCATCACCATCCCAAGCACATATTGCAACCTTGTCTACTTTCGGGTGTCGCCAGGCCTTGGCTCTCTTGGTAGATTCTTTTATTAATTTTGTTTGTTGAAGGGGAGGATTTTAACTTATTTTTTCGATGACGAGAAACGAGAAATAAAGTTTTAGTTTCTTCAAATATTTTTTCTGACAGTTATTATTGAAACAGAGTCATTTCCGATTCACTACTTAACCCTTTTAAACGGTCTATCTAACCAATAATATGAGGATATAGTAATTTTTTAGCGTTAAAAGTGTTTAATTCTGACAATTTATTTGATGTTTATGGTGATGCAAGAAATCTACAATTTATTTCAAAAGTAACCAATTTTCAAAGGAAAATTATGAATATCTCATTCATTTTTAATCAGATAAATCTGTAAAGAGTACTGTTGTGAATCTTACATGCCACTCATTATTAATATAGGGTCCCATAAAATTACGTCTACAGTCTTAATTGGACTTCGTAGTTGTTTCTGTATTCCGTTTGTGAACTATTAAAAATTATGTAATAATTAAAATGTGATTGTTAATAAATTTACTTTTAATAAGTGGATTTTGTAATGAACTCATTTTAGATGTTTACAACAATTATTTAATTTTGACGGACATCTAGTAAACAAAGAAATTCAAGTTAAATAAACAAATGAGGAAGGATTTGAATACAACAAACCCTACTGAATAATTCAATAGAACTAGAATAAAATTCTCAACCTGCTGCAGTTTAATTTTAAACCCCACCTTGATCAAATTCATGTGAATTTATAAACTCAACCAAGCAAATCTGAGCATATTCTAATATTCAGTCCACCTTCATTTAATCAACAATAAAACAAGTTGAAGCATTTATACACAAAACCTGTGTTTTCTCATTTCAATTTGTTATTTTTCACACGTAATCTTTGAAAATGGACTAAAAACATTATTTCTGCATCCGCAGTTTGATATCAATAAACAAAATCAGCATTTTCATTATTCAACTTTTTCAAATTTTAAGTAAAATATTACAATATTAAATGAATAGACTTAATGCTAATTATTTCATAAAACCTAAAATTTCTTTCCTTGCTTAAGATGAAACTGGATTGAGGTTGGTTTATCAAGGGTGTGGTCCCACCCACTAAAATAAAATATCTCTAGAAATAGATAAATTAAACAGGACACAGGAGGTTGCAAGTTGCAACTTGTGGCGAAAACTTTTCCTGTATGCTATATTTAAACTGAACACTTTTGATTCAGCAATTTAATCTAAATCCGTGAAAAAACAGCATATTTTCTATCAACTCATTAGTGATATTCAATTAAAAACTAAATTATTACATCAGACAATAAAAGATGTGGAATAGAGATTTCTAACGGAATGAAAATTTCAAAAGTTTTGACCTGGAAAAAAAAGAATAAGAAACAGAGGAATAAATGAATAAATAAATTTAACAAGATAAGGAAAAGATAAATAGATAAATTAAACAGGAAAGAGGAATATATTGATAGATAAATTAAAAAGGACAGTGGAATAGATAAATAGATAAATTAAACAAAACAGAGGAATAGATAAAAAGATAAATTGGAAAAATAAATAGATAAACTTAACAGGACAGAGGAAAAGATAAAAGATAAATTAAACAGGACAGGGAAAAATAAATAGATAAACTTAACAGGACAGAGGAAAAGATAAATAGACAAATTGAACAGAGCATAGGAATAGATAAATAGATACACTTAACAGGACAGAGGAAAAGATAAATAGATAAATTAAACAGAGCAGAGGAATAGATAAATAGATACACTTAACAGGACAGAGGAAAAGATAAATAGATAAATTAAACAGAGCAGAGGAATAGATAAATAGATACACTTAACAGGACAGAGGAAAAGATGAATAGATAAATTAAACTGGACAGTGGAATAGATAAATAGATAAATTAAACAGGACAGGGAAAGATAAATAGAAAAATTAATTAAACAGTGGCCGAATTTAATGAATTTGAGCGGTGGTTTAAATTTAAGCCGCGGTTTAAATATGGTTGGTTCCATTTAAAATTGTATGAAATGTTTCAAGATTTAAACCGGCGCTTGATTTAAACCTGGTTTTGGCGGATTTAAACCGCGGTTAAATTCTTTAAATTCCATCTCAGGACCGGGAAAAATAAATAGATAAACTTAACAGGACACAGGAAAAAATAAATAGATAAATTAAACAGGACAGGGAAAGATAAATAGATAAACTTAACAGGACAAAGGAAAAGATAAATAGATAAGTTAAACAGGACAGGGAAAGATAAATAGATAAACTTAACAGGACAGAGGAAAAGATAAATAGATAAATTTAACAGAACAGAGAAATATATATTACGTAGATAATAACATACAAATAAACTTAACAGATACACCACAAAAAAAGATAACGCTTTTTTCCTTAAACTAAATAATTAAAACTAAACTATAGTAAACAGGTTAAAGTATAGATATATGAAAATTGTTGAAAGATATTAAAGTATAGATATATGAAAATTGTTGAAAGATAGATAAAGAGATAGATAGATAGATAAAATGAGCGGAGACGCGGTTTCCCGTGCACTGTGTATTACACGCTTCCAGAATCCATAACCCGCTTCAGTCAGTAGTAAACTAGCTATACACAGATTAACTAGAGTAGTTTAGTGAGCAATAGAAGTAAACTTTACAGAGAGCTGTATATTAACTAGAGTAGTGAACTATAGTTTTAAACTATACACAGAGCTGTATATTAACTAGAGTAGTGAACTATAGTAGTAAACTATACACAGAGCTGTATATCGGATATACATTAATTTCCATCCTTTGGTGGTTATTTTTGATGGGGTCTCGGCCTTGATTTCCATGGAATGATGGTTGATCTTTTATTTATTTATTTATTTATTAGCTAGAGTAGTGAACTACTGTAGTAAACTATACACAGAGCTGTATATTAACTAGAGTAGTGAACTACAGTATTAAACTATACACAGAGCTGTACATTAACTAGAGTAGTGAACTATAGTAGTAAACTATACACATAGCTGTATATTAACTAGAGTAGTGAACTATAGTAGTAAACTATACACAGAGCTATATATTAACTAGAGTAATGAACTATAGTAGTAAACTGTACACAGAGCTATATATTAACTAGAGTAGTGAACTATAGTAGTAAACTATACACATAGCTGTATATTAACTAGAGTAGTGAACTATAGTAGTAAACTGTATATTAACTAGAGTAGTGAACTACAGTATTAAACTATACACAGAGCTGTATATTAACTAGAGTAGTGAACTATAGTAGTAAACTATACACATAGCTGTATATTAACTAGAGTAGTGAACTATAGTAGTAAACTGTACACAGAGCTGTATATTAACTAGAGTAGTGAACAGATAAATATTTAATGGATATTTTTACTCCAGTTACTTGGCTTCATATCTCGTCGGTGTTCATTTAATATGCTCAAGCTCAATTTAAAAAGCGGTAAAAAATCCATTAATATCTTTATTGGATGAAAAGCATTTTTATCAAATAGCATACAATTCATAAATGTCGGCGGGAAACATAAATTTAAAATATATGATACATTTCAAGAAACTATTAGCTTGCTCTAGAATCTGTTTAATGACTAGATACATTTTCTTGCTCTTCATTATTTTTACATTATTTTTTTGTCCAAATGTTTTTCAAAATATTTGTATTTGACTTTGTATAAAAAAGGGTTTTACATTTTTTAAATCCTACAATTTTAAGTGAAATTGATTAAGGAGAAAACTGTCTCAGATCTAATAAAAGTCTTCTATATATGTATATACTGTCTACTTGTCTGTCCGTCTATTCAATAAACGTCAAAACAGCTGAACCAATCGGGCCAAACTTTGTGAGAGACCTCACATGAGCATGTCACCAGGGAAGGTTTATGGATTCTCAAAATTACAATAACGTGTGTCCAAAAGTTTTTGATATTTTTTTAATTTTCAAAATGCGCCATAAAATATTTTTTAATCCGCTTTTTTGCTATTGTTTTATATTGTACAAAAAGAAGATGCTACAATTAAAAATTTCAATAGAATATTAATTAATTAAACCTAAAAATCCTAGTAAATGAATACAATAGAAAAATAAATATGCGTCCATGGACCAAAACTAATTAACAGCGAGAAGTTGATGAACTACGTTAACTAACTTAAACCACGAGAAGATTTGTCAGTTTGATTTAAAGAGAAGGGGTTCAAAATAATCTTAGCTATTCAACTAATTTGTGCTGTTCCTAAAATATGGTCCCAACATATATTTAACCCATTTAGCAAAAATCAAATTTATTTTACAAATAAAGAATTTTTCAAAAAAATTGAACAAAAAACAACAAAAAATTCTTAACTTGGTTAAGAGCATCCAGCCAAAAAACCATTTTAGAGATTTAAACGATGTCGGTATCAATGTATTAAATGTGATTTGTGTGAAAATTCGAAGGTTAAAGAAAAATGATTTTGAGTAAAAAAATCATAATTGATGTAAGATGTTACGACCCGGAGGAAGAGGGGGTGGGGACGAATTTTGATTTGAAAAAGGGCTAGATAAAAAAAGAACTAAGATCGGAAGTAAAAATGAGACTGCAGAAACACGGGAAATTATAAATAAGAGTTAGACGCCTTCGCATCATGCAAACCAATTTCTGCAATATGCAGATTCTTTTTTGCACACTGACATTAAACAGCTCCAGGCAATTTCAGTCTTGTGTTGATATACAGCACCAAACAATGCAGAATCTTGAAACAAAGAAAAATGCAGTTTTTGTTAGTTAATTCTTGATTTTAATTGCATGAAATGATTAAAGGGACTGTAAGCGTATTATGAAAGACCCACTAGTTGTATAGTTGCATGTCCGATTTACATTAACAATCCCTTTAAACTTTGTCTCATTTTCATGATTGCTCTTTAAAAAATGAACATTTTCCATTGTTGTTTATTTATAAAAGTGACTTGTGGAATTCTTGCAACAGAATACACTTTACAAGCCAAAAAACCCGTCAATATCTTCTAATTATTGATTAAATAAAGGTATAAAGGGTATCGTTGTGAAGTAAGGTTGGTTCTCTTTATAATATTTCAATAGCAGCTTCTTTTACTTCAGCTTAGAAACATAAAGATTCTTAATGATTTTCAATATTTCTTTTTAGTAGAAATACAACAATAAGAAAATCCCACAAATTGCGTCTAACTTCACTTTTAAAATCCAAGTCATTTTTTAAAATTTGAAACCAATAACAGTACGCTAATACATCGTCATTTTTAATAACGAGAAGAAAGAAAAGTGCTTCAAGGTTTTTTATTTAAAACGCATTGATTATTTTGTTAGTCTGTAAAAAGTTTAAGACTTCCCCCCCCCCCTCCCCCCCTGTGCCCTGGCCCCTGTATACATTCTTTTTTTATTTTGGTTGTCATTAGCAAGAGCTGCTTCGTTTTCATACCATACTTTAGGACGATCACCTTTTTTAGGCTTTCTGCTATTGGACATTTCACTAATTTGTAAACCTAATTAACTCTTAAATATAAATCGAGATTTTTTATGAGTTTTAGGGGGTTAACCCAACTTATATTATAGGCATTACCCGTGTGATCTGTTTGTAAATATATTGTTGATTTTGCCCCCCCCCCCCTCCTGGCTCCTTCAGTTTTAGTGTTATGAGCTGGCAGGAGAAAAGTATTAGTTACTATACTCCACCCACCCAGATTCACACCCTCAATAGTAGGGCTGGGCACGCTTCTATTTAAACATTCATTTTCGCGAATACTCAAAACCAGTTTTTAAAGGGACTGTTCGCGTAATTTGATGTGCACCTTTATTTAAAGAGCAGTTTGCTATGAACCTTTTTTTGGTCAATGATGGATGAAATATGCTTGTTTTTCAGTTTGAATATTGATTAACTCCAAATATTGTTTCACTATAAAAATTACCTGGAGATTTCTGCAGCAAAGACAATAAGGAAAATGTGAGAAATTTTCCTGAATAAATAAATAGCTTTCTCATTGTTGTTCAGATGTAGGTTTAAAGAGTACCGTTCTGAATCGGACATCCCACTCTGGCTATAAATGGAAGGTCACTTAAAATTATGTTAACAGTCCCTTTAATCAGATTTAATAGTTGGGTCCCTGTCCTTGCAACAATTTGACAAATTCAACTAAAACTTTTCTTTTTTTACTGTTTACGGTTTAGAAGTTACATAAGACAGTTCTACAAAGATGGCTGAATGCTAGACCTAAACGTATTGAATTTATACCAAATTCATCTAACCCTGTTTAGCCTAGGGGGCCCTCAAAAATCTAAAAAAATAACGTGTGAAATTTTTTTTTGTTCCATTCATATTTCTATTTATTTTTTAAAAATTGGTAAAAAGTAGGACGAAATTAATTTAATCAAATAGATTATCAAGTACAACAGGTGGCAACAGAGAAATCAACCTATTATACGCTACGTCACAAGTGTCAAATATAACAAGGAAAACGAAATTTTCTCAAATTAGTTGACATGTTTCCCAAGATGAAATAAAAAAGTGTAAAAACAGAAACTAAAGAACACATTAAATTGCACTTATTTTACTGTAAGAAAAGCACTTTATTCTAAAATTATCACTATTATTGATGATTTTGTCGGACACAAAAACTGAATTGACACTTGTGACGACAGAATACAACTGTACTGGGAGTGTACAAATTCTACGTTGCCATCTATTTTACTAGAATCTATTTGAATTTAATGAACAATGTCTAAACCTAACACTCACACATGTTTTCAGTAGTAAATTTAATAGATTTAGCAATAGCTATCTAACTGTTCATATTTCTATCTAGCTATCAAGTGATTCATCTTTCCATCTATTTATCTAAAGATCTCCTTATTTGTCTAGCTAGAAAAATATGTTTTGTTGATACCAAGCTAGTAAATAATAGCTATTTATTTGGTACCTTTCTTTCTTACTTTACAGCTTTTTTTTTGCTATGTGAATTGCTTTTCTCTCGCTATCTAACTGATAAGCTGTGTCCTTTAGCAATTCATGTCTGATACTATAGCTAATAAACTATTGGTCTTGATTAATATATTAAAAACGATTTGATTATTTAGACTTGTATGTATGCAATAAACTTATTTGATAGCTATTTAGCTATAAAGCTATCCGGGCTTTACTTAATGGTTTTATTAAGCCAGCTAGCTATTTCGCAACCTAGCTAAAAGAAGAGGTCTTGGCTGATTTGCAGCGGAAATATAAACAAATTTCATATGACGCGTTTCCTTCTTTTTGATTTATAACGAGTCCTAATAGATACACAGACTGATTTTTCAGTTCCTTAACCATTTAACTATACATCTATTCAATTATCTATCTATGTATCCATTCAACTATCTATCTATGTATCTATTCAACTATCTATCTATGTATCTATTCAACTATCTATGTATCTAATCAACTATCTTTATATTCAACTCTCTATCTATTAAACTATCTTCCTATTCAACTATATATCAATTCAACTTTTTACCTATTTAACTATCTATCTATTCAACTTTATATCTATTTAACTATCTATCTGTTTAACCTTCTATCTATTCAACTCTCTATCTGTTCAACTCTCTATCTATTCAACTATTATTTATTCAACTATATATCTATTCAACTATATATATATTCAACTCTCTATCTATTCAACTATTATTTATTCAACTATATATCTATTCAACTCTCTATCTATTCAACTCTCTATCTGTTCAACTATCTATCTATTCAACTATATATCTATTCAACTATACATCTATTCAACTATTTATCTATTTAACTTTTTACCTATTCAACTATCTATCTATTTAACTATCAATCTATTCAACTATCTATCTATTCAACTATCTATCAATTCAACTATCTATCAATTCAATTATCTATCTATCTTTATAAATACATAGTTTAATTTTTCAGTTACCTAACCATTTAACTATCTATCTATTTTACTGTCTATTTAACTATTCAACTATTTTACTAGTTATCTATTCAACTAGCTATCTATTTAACTAGTTACTTATTCAACTAGCTATCTATGTAACTAGTTACCTATTCAACTATCTGTCTATTAAACTATCTACCTATTCAACTATTGAAAAACCTATATTCTAACTGTCTATTAAACTATCTATGTTTAAGATTTATCCTGTTATTTTTTCTCTAAACATCCAGACTTCCTGTTTAATGTTTATGCTTCAGCCTATTAAATATTTTGGACATTCTTTCTTCAAGGGATTTATTTTTTCAAAATCCGGATGGGATGTTTACAAATTTTTCATAGGTTGAAGAAATTTTTACTTTAATTATTTTCAATGAAAACGTCCAACGTATTTTATTTTAGCTGTCCTACTTCAGCAATCTGTTTGTACATACATTTAAAATTATATATGAATTCTAAAATATTAAGTTACATCCCTCTGGTTTTTCGTGACAAATCCCTTAGCAGCATGAGATTGCATCTAATTATATAGCGTGACAAAGAATAAGATTTACGTTGCTTTAACTCTTCTTTCTGCAGACTGCCATAGAGCATTAAACCCATCAATTTCAAACTTTGGAAAATAAATCAGCTTTAATGAATTCATTTGTTTTGTACATAACACAAAAAAACTATATAATGCAATATGAAACATGAAATATGAAATATAAGAAGGTTTACACTATCAGAATATAAAGATATATAAGATAAAATATTGTTCAGCACTTTTGTTAAAGGTTTTGCACTTTTTCTGAAAAGTTTTAGTTTTGCGAATATGTAGTTGTTATCATTCCTAATCTGTCCAAGGTTGAACGGGTACCGTTGTGAATCTGCCATGACCTTCTTTTCTTGAAATTATGCGTACAGAGTCCCTTTAAGTAAATTAAATATCAGTCTTCTATAACACTAGACAAATCAATGTACAAATATTGATTCATTCTCAGTTGTCAACAAGTTTTGTTTTTATAATTTATATTTTCAGATTAAAGATAATGAGGATCTTTTGTTAGATAGAAAGATAGAAAAATGCATATTTAGATAAACAATTAATTGTGATGATGTCACCAAGCGTACAATCAGATAGAAACAGGTAACTGTACACTGTACATTGTACAGTTTAAAGTGAATTGTACAGTGTACAGTTTAAGTTATAAGGTGTTTTTTTACAACTAACACAGTATAGTTTAAGCTGTACAACTGTACAACTGAGTTTAAGCTGTGTTGTGCAGAGACCAGAGCCTGAAACTTAAGACAGGGTATCATTATGAAAACCAGTTTTTGAACCCGGGTTTCACGACTGGGGTTAGGTAGTTTTGTGGATATCAATATTTTTGTGATGAAATATTATTTTATTTTATTTCTCCATATTCTCCATTTTTTTTAAATCTCTTAAATAAAAATCTACACAAATGTTAAGACCCCAAAAAGGAAACTCGGGAGTTTCTTTCAACGATACTCTTTTAAATTTCGGGCTCTGTTTAAATTGTACACGTCTGTACATTGTTTATTATACAGTATAAATTGCACTCCCTTCATTACACTTTTGATATCTAAAATTGTACACTGTTCAGTACAATGTTAAACTGTACACAGTTCAGTCATTTTTTTGTTTAAAAATTTAACATTTGAAAAAATATTTGTGATAGAATTTCTTTCTTTCTTATTTATTTAAATAATATCAACATTTATTTGAAGTTTTAGTGCTTTTTTAATCTTTTAGAATTCTAATAAAGAATAAATCATTCATATTTAAGCCAGAGATAAAACAAATCTAATCTTTTTATAAGCTTGTAAAATAAACTTCTCTTTCGGAGTTCTTTCTAATTCTTAAATTTCTCAGTTTTATTTCATAAATTATTTTCAAAAAAAAGTATTTAATGTGGCTTTTCTCAAAATAGTCCATGGCTATGACTTTGAGATGAAATTGAATTGAACAGCTGTAAAATATTTTTTTGAGATATGGCTAAAAAAGTAGGATCCTTTATAAAGGAATTGAGTCCTAGCCACAATCTCTGATTTTCTAATCTTTACAACCCACTGTCGCAGACCTTAGATATTTTAGACTATGAATTTTATTGAATTAAATTATTTAAGTTTGAAATAACGAAAGTTTACACCATCAGGTTACAAAGGTATATGGATTAAAAAATTAGAATTTGTGACAAAAACTTAATTCCTTTACCATAATTATTACAAATTATATTGAAAATGCAAAGATGAAAAGAATACTTGTTTTGTATGGATTTAAATCTATATTGATGCATGAAAGAGAAGAGAAGAGATAGCTGTATATATTCTATTCTGTTTTATTCTGCTCTATTCAGAACTAATTTCTAAGCTTGTCATCTTTTTTAATCGTCCAACTATAGAAGTGAAAAACTGCAAAAAGATTTTAACAATCTGTTGCAGAATGAGATTAGCAAAATATAATTAGAGCAGGGTGTCAAAAAATCAACAAATTATTATAATCCAAAAGTTCTTAATTTTGTTTTCACTAAAAATTGCATACTTTGAAAAGGAAGAAATTAATTTAAGTGTTAAACTTTAATCCATAATCTCACAACGCTTAAGACTTCGTTCTAGTTGATAAACAAAATGAGAAAATGCAAGGAAAGTTAATTGCAGTTGCGTATACTCTGCGTACATATTGAAACCAGTTCTATCTGGGCGGAATTTGTAAACAAAAATAGACGCATCTGTATTTGTTTAGTGTCCGAGGAGGATAAAAGCATTGAAATTTGACCAGAATATTTCATTGATTTTTTATGTGAAAGATGGATCCCATGTCAGGCTGTAACATCCGTCTTGTGTTAACATTACCGTCCAAAGACAGTAGTAAACTGCAGTACAAAAGACGCGTACACCTCTGAAATAACTTTTCTTGCATTATAACCTTGACTAAACCGAGAAAAAAAAATTTAAGTTTCCAACTATTTTTTTAGATCGAACAGTTTTCACAACATTAGTTCACTCGGATGCAAGGATGGAAAGGAAAGCATGAAAGATGAAGAAAGGAGAAAGGAAAATGAACCTGAATTAATCTGGAAAGAAAGGATGAGAACGTCAAGTTGTAGAAAGGATATGTACAGCAGCAGTACGCTTCCACTTCCAAATAAACATAAGGAAACAACCAATATAATTCAGAATAAATTACAAATTGATATATAGGGTTATCCACAAAGAATGAGACTTTGATTAAATATCTGAAGGTTTAATTTGATGAAACTACTAAAAAAGTTTTGTAATGTTATATAATTAATAAAGTTCCAGCTGATAATAAAATATGAAAAAATAATTTCTGCACAGTCGTCTAATTTTTAATGAATAACTCTGTACAGTGTACAGTTAACACATATAATGATATAATGCATACAATTAAAATTAGTTCGATTCTATGCACGGAGAGCATAAATTATCGTCAATATTTGTTTTATGAGTCATTAAATCAAATCTATAAATTGTTTGTAATTAGTGGAATTTGATTTGTATGAATAACCCGGATATTGGTTGTATAGAACCGGATATCTCGGCACAGTGTATCCCCGGATCGACCCCTTATATCCCCGGATGTTAAAAGGAGCAGGGTGCACAGATATTCACCAGGTTTAATCATCCACAAATCCAGTTTTACTTTCTTCAAATCCGTTTTTTGTTTGGTTAAATTCTGTTTTGTATATCATCCATATATTCGGTGTTTCTTAAATCTGGGGTTTCTTTAGTTAAATCCGGTTTTATTTTACTCAAATTAATATCGTATAATCCGGTGCTATTTTACTCAAATTACTATGGTTAAATCCGGTTCTATTTTACTCAACTTACTATGGTTTAATCCGGTTTTACGTTACTTCCTAAATTCTTTACTACTATTTCTAAATCGTTTTTTACTCTAATCTTATTCTTTCCGGTTCAGATATGATACTACTTAACTTAAATCCGGGAATACTTTTCTTAAATCCGGAAATATTCAACTCAAATCCGGTATTACAAACTTCAATCCGTTATTAATTAACTCAAATCCGGCAATACTTAACTCAAATCCGGCACTAGTCACTACTTCACAGTTTTTCTTTGTGAATTGAGCCTCAGGACACAGTGAATAAATTCGTGAGTTCATCTTTGCATCCGCCCTATAGAACCAGATGTATATATATGTATATATAATATACAAAGTGATCCATGTACAGGGTGTCCCAATAAAAACATGGAAGTAGCAAGACGAATTAAAGGTCGTCTTTGATCTTTGAAATAATTTACGACATGTATTCGTAAAGAAATTTTAAAAGTAAAATTCTAGAGTTAATAACACAAAATACCTCTAGTCTTGGCGTTTCCAAAATGTGGTCTGCTTTTTTGTGCTTCAACGGATATATGAAGATTTTTGTTCCGATTTCGACAATTTTGAATTTATTTAATAAATTTAAATCGGAACGAAATTCTCAATATCTCTGGTAATATTGACAGCACATTAAAAGGCAGACCACATTTTGGAAGTACCAAATCTAGGCGAATGGTCACTGTTAATTTAATCATTGAAGTGAAAGAAGGTGACGCTGCATGTCTCAAATAAATTCCAATATCAAAGACGACTTTCAAATCATTTTGCTACTCTCATGTTTCGTAGGACACCCTGTATGTAATGATAAGATCCTATCGGAGCATGTGAACTGTGCATTGATAGATACAATGATGGCTCTGATATTATGCAAATGTCATAAGGATATCACAATGTAAATTAATGAATGCTATTGTTGCATAGTTTATATAATTTAAATTTTTGAAGACAATTGAAAAACTCATTATTAACCTAAATACTCAAAATAGTTTTAGAGTGGAGCGAAATTAAAGGAATTTTTTACATCATTCAAGCTAATGGTTAATTTAAATTTAATTTTAACATTTATCATTGAAGAATGATTTGAAATTGATATTAGTTCTTTTCATTTTCTTAAAACCCTGTATATGCAGTCTCCATATTAACACCGTGTATATATCTCCATATTGTCATCCCTGTACATATCTCCATATTTACACCCTGTATATATCTCTATATTGACAAACTGTATATATCTCCATATTTACACCCTGTATATATCTCTATATTGACAAACTGTATATATCTCCATATTTACACCCTGTATATATCTCCATATTTACACCCTGTATATACATATTTACACCCTGTATATATCTCCATATTGACATCCTGTATATATCTCCAAATTTACACCCTGTATATATCTCCGTATTGACACCCTGTATATATATCCATATTGTCACCCTTTATATATCTCTATATTGACACCCTGTATATATCTCCATATTAACACCCTGTATATATCTCCATATTAATGCAGATCTGAACAAGGATATGCATAAAACTAATATGTGAGGTTTGGATCGAATTTGTGGATGAAGATGTGATTTTATAGTAGATCAGGATATATACAGCCCACCCCCTGGACTTCTTCAGAGAGCACATAGTCAGGTATATACAGCCCACCCCCTGGACTTCTTCACAGAGCACATAGTCAGGTATATACAGCCCACCCCCTGGACCTCTTCACAGAGCACATAGTCAGGTATATACAGCCCACCCCCTGGACCTCTTCACAGAGCACATTGTCAGGTATATACAGCCTACCCCCTGGACTTCTTCAGAGAGCACATAGTCAGGTATATACAGCCCACCCCCTGGACTTCTTCACAGAGCACATAGTCATGTATATACAGCCCACCCCCTGGACCTCTTCAGAGAGCACATAGTCAGGAATATACAGCCCACCCCCTGGACCTCTTCAGAGAGCACATAGTAAGGTTTAATACTTTTAATTGGAATATGCAGAGGGGTCCATAATTCTGTGGAATAGACTTAAGTTAAAATTTCACAGTGACTTGTCAACAGTCACTTAACACAGACTCATTTAATTAAATACGATCTCAAGCCAGTTCTGTAAAATGATTTTTGTCATTATAACAACATTTAATTCAAATAAATCAGACTGTTAAAATGTCGTCCTCCAATTCCAAGGCTGTTTATGTCGCCCTGCATGTACACAATTTCTAAAATAAACCCTTTGACCAGGTTAAAGTTACTCGGGACAATAAAACGAGGAGTATAAAGTCTGTTTTTGTCTCTGCGCTTGTTTGTATCCGATAAACGCCAAGGGTTATTGAACATCTTAGTTACACATTTTTGCATCTCAAGGATTTCGGTCTAAAGTAGATTTTCAAATCTGCGAAGAACATTTTTTCTTTTTATCATTTGAAGAGCAGTCAGCAGATAGATCAGAAACCAAATATTATTACAAGAATAATACTTGGGAATAACAAAATTTAGAAGACTCGACTTGGCGGCTAAAAAGATGATGAATTACAGAGCAAACCATGACTAGCGTCTCTAAATCAATAGATTTGTGTTTAGAAGATCTGAGATCAACATGAATATGTTATTTCAACAATAAAACCTGATACACAATATTTATCACGAACTTAGAGACAGGGTGTTAAAAAAAAACAGGGAAAAAACTCAAGTGTAAATATGGCAATGTTTATAATTTTAAAAACTGATAATTTCAATTTTGGATTCTTTTTAAAAGTGTCGTGCGCATTTCTACTGTTGGAAAACAAGAGTTATCAGAATTTAACAATTTTAAACCTAGACAATTACAATATCTTCCACATTATTGTTTAGATAAAGGAAGTTGTGAATCGGACATTGCCAGTTTTGCATGGAGGGTCACTTGAAATTATGCATACAGTTCCTTTAAATGGGATGTAAAAACAAACAAGGGATATTGCAAAAAGCAATGTCAGCAGGCAAATCTTCATTTTCATGTTTGGCGTGTTTTGCTTGTACGGTACAATTACAAGTCATGTCTATAGAGATTATATATTATAGCTTAATCATCTTTATTATTATTGTTTTCATTTTTATCATTTGATCATCATCATGTTAAAGTTATCATTATTACTTTTAGGTAACAATGCATTACACAACAGTTCCTCAATCCTTGGTATCCAGGCAGTTAGGTTCAAGGCACTACCCTACTAGGTAAACAATAATAAAGTTTTAATCATTTTTAAGGTAGCAATGTCGATTCACAACGGCACCCTTTAATGCTTATCTGATCAAAAAACTGGGAGATAACATCGTTTTTTTTAATTAGAAAAGTGTTAAATTCAGATAATTTCTCCTATGTTTTTTAAAAACAAGAAATGCGTAACAAAAAGATAGACATAATACATTATTTATCAGTCAAAAATTTCAATGGTATTTTTGAAAATCGGGTACTGCCATCTTTTGATCTAGGGTCACTTAAAATTACTTGAACAGTCCCTTTAAAACTCGTGAAAATGGAAACTTATGAGAGGCACTGGTTATAAATATTTCTAAGTGTTTTCCATCTTTGACATGAAAATGCCAAATAGATTCTAGTACAATAGATGGCAACGTAGAATTTGTACACTCTCAGTACAGCTGTATTCTGTCGTCACAAGTGTCAATTCAGTTTTTCTGTCCGACAAGATCATCAATAATAGTGATAATTTTAGAATAAAGTGCTTTTCTTACAGTAAAATAAGTGCAATTTTATGTGTTCTTCAGTTTCTGTTTTTACACTTTTTTATTTAATCTTGGAAAACAAGTAAACTAATTTGAGAAAATTTCCTTTTCCTTGTTATATTTGAAACTTGTGACATGATGTATAATTGGTTCATTTCTCTGTTGCCACCTATTGTACTTGATAATCTATTTGGAAAATGCCACCTTACATAAATATTTATATTACTTTGCGCGCAACAAAACAATCTAAAATGATGATTAATTCATGCTTTGAAGCAATCATATCTTAAGCCATTTGTCTTGCAACTCGTTTTACTAAATTGAGCGTAGATGTCAGCAGTAAAAAGATAAAATTAATTTTTCTACTTTTTTTAGTTTTCTATTTTAAACTTTTCATGTTTAGATCTTCATTGCGGAGATCTCGACTCCTGGTGTTAGTTAAAGATGGTACAGGTAAACAATAAACATTAATGTTGAGAAGAAAATAATTTATTTGGTGTACCGTCCCGTTCTACCCTCGATAGTTTATATACAAACTTTGCTCTAGTTCTGCTGAAAATATAATCCGGTACTTCAATTGAACGGGAGTTTTCAGTGAATACACATGCTCTTCAAATTCAAAACTCTTGAAAGTAAAATTCTTTAGTTAGTTTTGTGTCAACTAATAAACAAAATACTTTATGTGTATGTATATATTTTACCCAGAGAGTGTTCAGTCACTTGAAATACCCATGCATTTCTATTATCTAGAAATTACCTATCTGTGTTTAGGATAAAGTACTTATGTTAAATACCTAGAAAGTACCTATATATGTTAAGTACCTAGAAAGTATCTATTTATGTTTACTATCTAGAAAGTACCTCTGTATGTTTAGTACCTAGAAAGTATCTATTCATGTTTACTACGTAGAAAGTACCTTTGTATGTTTAGTACCTAGAAAGTACCTATGTATGTTTAGTACCTATAAAGTACCTCTGTATGTTTAGAACCTAGAAAGTACCTATGAATGTTTAGTACCTAGAAAGCACATATCTATGTTTAGTACCTAGAAAGTACCTCTGTATGTTAAGTATCTATAAAGTACCTCTGTATGTTTATAACCTAGAAAGTACCTATGTATGTTTAGTACCTAGAAAGTATCTACCTGGTGTGGTAGAGAGAGAGAGGATTGGTATTCTCCTAACCCTGGTTCAACTCTGCTCTGGGTGTATAGCTACAGCTTTAGCAGTCTGGAGGTAACTAAACCATGAAATCAAAGATAAAATAGACAGGACACAACTCAATATATCTTTACTCAACTGTTTCCATCTACAAGGGATTATTCCTTTTTAGAAGTCTAAACACAAACTATTACACTATTTGGAATTAAGAACACAACGGAGTTATTCTTAAAACTCAAATGGTTTTCTAAAAGAATTGAGCCTTTGCAACAAACTCTAATTTTCTAATCCCAATATCTTTGCATTCCAATGTCGTAGACCTTTAAAATTTCAAACTATGACTTCTGTTAGATCAAATAACATAAGTTTGAAATATCAAAGGTTTACGACATTGGGTTTGAAAGATATAGGGATTAGAAAATCAGAGTTTATGGCAAAGAATCAACTTCTTTGTCCACAATGAAAAAAAAGATGCTTAATTTTTAGATTCTTTACATTCGCAAATAATCAATGCCACCCTTTTGCAATTTAAATATCAATGCCCCCCTGTTGAGTCCGAACGCTAATATCTGTTGAATCCAAACTCTAATTCTTGAATTAGTGCGGATATAGAACTATCGTTCACGTTCTTCTCGAATGGTCTTTCTTCGGTCAACACAGAGCTTGTTCGTACTTAGTTAATAAAATATCTCGCCTCTCGAATATTCGTGAAAAGTTAAATCGCTTAAAATCGAAGTCTTATAGCTCTGGACAGCTTTATTCCTTTATGTAAGTACTCAATAAGGTTGAATTTGTTTTCTATCTAGATCTTTTCCTTCCGTTTTAGTTTGGCGAATTCGTCTTTCTCTTTTTCTTTCTAGTTAGAAAATAAATCCAACCTAAAACCGAATCTGCATGTTCATTTTTCGTAAATCTAGTTCGCAGTTTGTGTTTCTTTCTCTTTGTGACTAATATTGTTTGAAATTCGCGTATATGTTTATTTGCAATCAAAGAATATTAATTTTTTGCGAAGTAAAAGTCAGCTAAAAACGTAGCAAAAAATGTTAATTTGAGTAACTAACTACCATGTTGTTCTCTCTGTTTAATATCTGTTCAAGGAATTATTTTTAATCTAAATGTTCAATCAAGCGAATATTCATTAAAGGGAATGTTGACGCAATATCAAGTGACCTCCCATCTTAAGGGTGACATCTCAGATTCACAACGGAATCCCTGAAACCCAATTATCTGAGGAAAGATGATCAAATTATCCTTTTTTTATCTGAAAATTGACCAAATCCGAAAGAGTATTCAAGGGTGTAACTGCTCTGAATAAAGTATCAAAAAAACAATTCGATAAACCAAACAAATATTTCTGTTGAGTTATTTATTAAATTGTGATAAACTCTTTGAATACTGTGACTCATTATAATGATTGGGTTGAATTAGATTAATGCATCTGACTGCCTGAATTATTATATTTTGGCTGAAGACCTGAAATACCTGGAGATTCCATTAGTCTCATTACACAATAGTCAGGCATTCCAATTTACAGATACACTGTCGGTGGGGGGGGGGGAGGAGAAAAGGGGGAGAAAAGGGGAAGAAAAGGGGAAGAAGGAGGAGAGAAGGGAGTAGGAGGAGAAAGGGAGCGGGTAGGGGTCGGGAGGAGAAAAGGGAGTAGGGGTCTGGTGAAGAAAGGGGGTAGAGGGAAGGGGAAGCTTGGAGAAATGAGGAAAAGATGGAAATAAAAGGGAAGGGAATTGGGAAAAATAAAAAGGGGAAGGAAGGGAGAACAAAATTTAAATAATGTGATTTAGCACTAGCTTAGAAACCCAGCTTTTCCTCAAAAAAATATAATCAATCTACAGTGAAACCCTTAATACCGAATACATCGGAAGAATTTATCAAATGTCGTCTTGACTATTTTTCAATGAGTTTTTTACTATATTACGAAAATTTTACTATTTGCGAAAATAACTAAATAGCCATGAATATGCGGGAACAGTTTTAAAGAGTTCCATACAATCATTTAATTAAAAAACTAAATATCTGCAACATTCCATTATCGGAAAGTGAAGAATACGACATTTGATGAATTCTTTCGATGTATTCGTTATTAAGGGTTTCACTGTACCAAACTTAGAATTTTTTAGTCAAGCTAAAAGAATTCTTATGGATCTACAGAGTGTCACAATAAACATGGGAATTCAGTGACGAATTCGATATCGTCTTTTTAAATAATTCTTTGATTTAGTATAGTGATACCTACTCAGAAAGCTATCATCTGTAAGAGTTTCGTCTGCTATGTTCACATTTTGTTTGTTTATGTTTTTACTGCATATGGTTGTACTTAGTAAAACAAGAAAATTGCAGTATACAAACAGAGTAAACTTGTCCGTCTTCACTGTTCATCTTGTAGAGATATTAGACTCATCTTTACAGTCTTATACACTTTTCATAAAATAAACTCTAGCAGACATAAGAATATTATGGCTTTTGAAATTAGGTATTACAATGCTAATTCATAACAAAGACGATATCGAATTCGTCACTGAATTCCCATGTTTTTTGGGACACCCTGTACCTAGTGCCCCATCTAAACTTTGTGGCAAATATCGGTCAAAGGGTTCAGGATGGTGCTGTGATTGCACATACAAACAGACATAGAAACACAGATTACAATTTAAAAAAAAACAGATATATGATTTTTAATAATGTTCAAAGCAAAAAATTATGTTTGAATTTTAATTTTTTTTGTCTTTATTGATGCAAGAATGTTTTTGCTAATTTTAGGATTGTTAGCCTGAGTAATTTATCCAGATATGAAGATTGGCCTTACTACAGCGGACTTATGGTATACTTGGAGTTTTAAATTTTGTTCAATAAGTTATCATAATTTTCAGTCTATTTAGTTTTTTTTATTTTTTATTCATTAATTTTGTTCTGAAATTAACAGTTTCCTTGATTTTGTCAATTAAATTAAGTCCCCCGAGTTCAAAATCCGTTTTTTGTCTATTCCTTTAAAGTCCATTAAATTTTTCCATTAAAATAACAGTTCCTTCGTTTTTACATTAAGTTAACAAACCCCTTAACCTGAATGTCTATTTCAATAATAGTCCCTTTATTTTTGTCCATCTTGTTCAAAGTTCCTGAACCTGAATGTCTATTCCGTTAACAGTCCCTTTAGTTTTGTTCCCTTTTAAGTTAAAACAAACTCTTTAGTTTTGTCTATTAATGTTTTTTAGTTGATAGTGTTAGTTTAGTTAAGGTTAGTTTAGTTAAGGTTAGTTTAGTTAAGGTTAGTTTAGTTAAGGTTAGGTCCAGTTTATTATTTATTAGAAATATTTGTTACATTGATAAATAATTATTAAGCTATTTCTAAAATTCGAAAATGAGGAATATCCTCCCCCTCGGCCCCTTCCCCTTCTCTAGTTTCACTAGGGTTAACCTGGACACGTTTACCTAGGTCCTGCTCTCCGGGTGGTTTGGCTTAATTCTTTTATTGAATTGCAGGTATTCGAATTAAATAGTTTTTTATACTGAAAGTATATGCAATACAATAACATTAAAAAATTTCGGAGTTTTTAATTTTTCATTGTTTTTTTTTACAGATTGAAATTTGTTTATGCGAAATTTGATAATTCTGACCGCCATTTAACTTTCCTGATCCATAATTCAGTCGTATTGACGTTTATCGGACACAAACAAACAGACAAGGCAACAAAAAATATGTATATATGGAATAAAAATAAAATTTGATTTTTTAGATATTTGTATCCTGGGGTCTCTCATCATCCTTGCATCTTCCCAATAAAACCTTACCATATTGTAAGTTTTAATTATAAACACTGGATCACTACATGTACTTCAATATTTCTATTACTATTATTATTCCCAACCTTCATCCTTCCATCATTTTTATCTTAATTTCCATCTATTCCATCATTGCACTCCTTTCTATCTTTCTTACTTTTCCCATCCTTCTCATCCAAATTATTTTCTGGATTATACATCTTATATCTTTCCATTCTCTCATTTAACCAAACCTTATACAATTATCACATTTCTCATACTTATCGTCTTATTCATTACATTCCAATCAACCTCATCATTACTCAATCTTCTTGCACGTCCGATCCGTCTTATCCATCCTTCCATTCACCCTTTTATTCATCATAAAGTACTTATCCATCTCATCCGTCTTATCCTTTCTTTCTGATCTGTTTTATCCATCCGATCCACTCGTCCTTCAAGCCGACTCTATTCTATTATCAACCTTAAAATTCTTATCCTTCTCATCACTCCACTCAACCTTCTTATTATTCTAAAAGATCACATCCTTCCTATCCGTCCCACTCCACTCAACCTTCTTATTATTCTAACAGATCACATCCTTCCTATCCGTCCCACTCCACTCAACCTTCTTATTATTCTAAAAGATCACATCCTTCCTATCCGTCCCACTCCACTCAACCTTCTTATTCTTCTAATAGATCACATTCTTCCTATCCGTCCCACTTCACTCAACCTTCTTATTCTTCTAAAAGATCACATCCTTCCTATCCGTCCCACTCCACTCAACCTTCTTATTCTTCTAATAGATCACATTCTTCCTATCCGTCCCACTTCACTCAACCTTCTTATTCTTCTAACAGATCACATCCTTCCTATCCGTCCCACTCCACTCAACCTTCTTATTCTTATAATAGATCAGATCCTTCCTATCCCTCCCACTCCACTCAACCTTCTTACTCTTCTAAAAGACCAGATCCTTCCTATCCGTCCCACTCCACTCAACCTTCTTATTCTTCTAATAGATCAGATCCTTCCTATCCATCCCACTCCACACAACCTTCTTATTCTTCTAATATATCACATCATTCCTTTTCATCACATTTCACTCAACCTTCTTATTCTTCTAATAGATCAGATCCTTCCTATCCGTCCCACTCCACTCAACCTTATTATTCTTCTAATAGATCACATCCTTCCTATCCATCCCACTCCACACAACCTTCTTATTCTTCTTATTCTTCTAATAGATCACATCCTTCCTATCCGCCCCACTCCACTCAACCCTCATATTCTTCTAATAGATCAAATCCTTCCTATCCGTCCCACTTCACTCAACCCATCCGTTCCACGCTAACAACCCTTGTACCCATCTTAACCCTTTTCATACCCGATATAGTTCTCATCCATCCTGTATTATTATTTATTAACTGTCTTTATTACTTCCTGTGTGACACACACCGGAAGTGAATTTTGTTCCTTTGTCTGAAATTTGATACAGTTTCATCATATTATTGCATATCCTGGGATAACTTTCTCTTACAAGAAGAAACCCTATCCAACCTGTCTACAATATACAACAACCAAACAACTTAGTTATTAAGCAAAGAAACTAGTCACAATAAAAGCAAACAAAATACTAAGCAATTTAGAAAGCAAGAAACCAGACATTAACGGATCAACAAACATAGATCTAAACGTTAAACTATCAAGAAATCAAGCAAAAACCATACATTCAAAAGTTCAAGGCAGAAGCCTTAATTTAACCTTGATCGATCGTCATTCTTTAAGAGCTTCAGGTCGACTTTACAGTCTCAACCTTTGTGTGTAGCCCTGTATCTGAAGGAAATGAAAATTGAAACCAGTCTATTTGAAATTTCTAGCTAAAAATAATGACCTACAATTCGTCTAAGTTTGGGTTTTAAGCAAATATGGTTCCATTTAGCCATATTTTCATATCCCCAACACACTGCCCTGAGCAACAAATCCTCGAACCGCGTCATCGTTAAAGTTAATTGTACACACTGCTTAAACACATCTTAGACATTTTTCGGGATTTCTGTTTTAACAAGAATTCGTGATTAGCAACAGAGAGAGAATTTTTAATCTTATACATTCTCAGGACTTAATTCACGTAGCATTTAATGCTTCCACTCAACTCAAATAATACAGTCTGAAATATACGTTGTTCAGCATATTTTAAGCAAGGGAAAGTTTTTTTGTTGCGAAACAAAAATATTTTAATTATGGAAATAATGACGCATAAACTTTAATTTAAAAACTTTATTTAAATATCTTTTTAAAAATTTTAAAAATTTTCAAAAAGAGTTAGGTTTTTTAATCTGGTTTAATAGTGTAGTAAAAAAAAAGTTGTAAAAGCATAAGAAAAATGTTAATATCCTTTGCACTACACATAATAATCAACAAAATTATTAAATCTAAATAAGTTTTATAGATAACTAGTAAAATGAGAATCATACGATGAAAGGTTATCAAGTTTAAAAATAATAAAATATTAGTTTCAAATCATAAAGAGTATTTTAAATCATAAAGAATATTTCAAATCATAAAGAATATTTCAAATCATAAAGAGTATTTCAAATCATAAAGAGTATTAAAAATATTTCGGTTTAATTAAAAATTAATAACGTCTTCTAACACAACAAATTATTTACAAAACATAGAGTGGCGCGAAGTGTTCTAACTTTAGAAGTTTTGATAAGAGAAACGCCTTTCCGGTATTTAAGAACAAGAGAGTAAGAGCGCGGAAATAAGGAGGGGAGGGGGGAAGGGGGGGACAAGGAATGGAAAGCGAAGGGGGAGGGGAAGAAGGGAAAGGAAAAAAGAGGGGGTAGAAAGAGAAGGTAGAGGAAAGAAAGAGGGAAGAAAAAAGTAAGGATGGAGAGAACGGATAGAAGGACAGGATAGGATGAGCTGTTTGTTATCATTTTGAGACAATTTTGCTTTTGTGAAACAAAACTAAGGAACATATTGGAAAGTGTGTTGGAAGGAGAGGGAGGGGAGTAGGATGTGGGAGGAGGGAGAGGGGAGTAGGGAGATCGGGATGTAGGGGGTTAGACTGTGTATAAGGGTTAAAATTGCAAGCGGAAAGGGAAGAGGTTAAAGAAAGGAAGGGAGTTTTCCCTCTGATCTTTCATTTTTAACCAACAACAGTTTTATAGAAATAATAATTTGTTGCTGTTTTTCTTTATGAATCCGCTAAATTTAAAATTCGACGACAATTCTACTAAATTACAATTACATTTACAATTCCACTACAATTCTACTAAATTACAATTACAATTACAATTCTACTACAATTCTACTAAATTACAATTACAATTACAATTCTACTAAATTATAATTACAATTCTACTAAATTATAATTACAATTAGAATTCTACTACAATTCTAATAAATTACAATTCTACTACAATTCTACTAAAAATTATAAATATTTTACGAGTATTGTCAATTAAAGTAATAACAAAAAAAGCTGATAAAGACGAAGTATTAAAACCAAATGTCAACAATGTGATCTATAAAAAACTGTTTCAAAATTTAAGATTATATTGTTAACGCTTTGGTATTGGAACATTTCAAAGAAAAACATTGCATAGACAGGACATTTCATAGAAAGACGTTCAAAGAAAGCCATGTTATAGATAGGACATTTCAGAGACAGGACATTTTCCTAGATAAAGCATTTCATATTGCTAGAGGACATTTCATAAAAGACATTTCATTTCAGGACATTTTTTGGAATTAAGGACATTTCATGGACAGGTTATTTTATACATTATTCTAAAGAAATTTAGTTGCAAATTATTTAATGTTTAGATTGGTTGTGTGGTTCTTTCAAGTCTTGGAGCAGTTTCAAGCCTAGTTTCAAGTATCTGCTATACTCTTCATATCATTACATATACATACAGTTCATGTCAGGTATTCTTCACATCATTTCATATACATACAGTTCATGTCAGGTACTCTTCATATCATTACATTTACATACAGATCATGTCAGGTACTCTTCACATCATTACATATATACATACAGTTCATGTCAGGTACTCTTCACATCATTACATATGCATACAGTTCATGTCAGGTACTCTTCATATAATTACATATACATACAGTTCGTTGTCAGGTACTCTTCATATCATTACATATACATAAAGTTCATGTCAGGTACTCTTCATATCATTATATATACATATAGTTCATGTCAGGTACTCTTCATATCATTGTATATACATATAGTTCATGTCAGGTACTCTTCACATCATTTCAAATACATACAATTCATGTCAGGTACTCTTCATGTCATGTTTCAAAACCCTCCATAGTTTCACATATCCATAAAAAAAGTTCTAGAAAAAAATAATTTAAACTTTTTTTTATTTTTCTGTCTGATTTTATATCAATGCCAGATAAAATGGAAATACACTGAAATTTCAACCAACTTTCCATTTAAAAAAAGGAGGTATGCAAAATTCACATTGGTACTCATTCCACCTTTTATATGATCATTAATTTGGAAGATATAGTTTTTTTCTTTGCTTGAAGAGTGTTTAATTCTGATAAGTTCCTGCATTCTTTTGAGAGCAGTATTGCGCAAGTAACTTTATAAAGACACCACATTCGACAAATTTTCTAAGAGAAGATATCACAAGTATTCTCTGTATTATGAGTCAAATATGCCAATCCAAACCTCTTTAAAGGACGCTAAGGGACCGCCTGACTGGCCAGTTGAAACATTGGAATCTTGTGTGTGTTTATCCTCTACACCTCTCTGGAGAAATGGAGAACTTTTATATCCTGCCTCAACCTGTCTCCAGGTACTTAATAGAGTACTAGTAAACCTGGTCTCCAGGTACTACATAGAGCACTAGTAAACCTGGTCTCAAGGTACTACATAGAACACTATGTAAACCTGTCTCCAGGTACCATATAGAGCACTAGTAAACCTGGTCTCAAGGTATTTAGGATACATATATAGAGCACTTAAGTAATCCTGGTCTATAGGTTACAAGGATACAAAGAGAACTATGAAACCAGGTAACCAGAGCTAAAAACTTTAGAATGAGATATCCTTAATCTCGAGTACTTAATCTAAGTATCCAGTATTTGATTTTCTTCTTAAACCATTTTCGCTTGTATATTGTAGAGAAAAATTAAAAACCTGATATCCAGGTAACCAGGATACTGAAAGAACTGCTATTTTATAATGTAGGTACAGGGTGTCCCAAAAAACATGGGAATTCAGTGACGAATTCGATATCGTCTTTATGAATAATTCTTTGATTTAGTATAGTGATACCTAGTGAGAAATCTGTAATCTGTAATAGTTTCGTCTGCTATGTTTACATTTTGTTTGTTTATGTTTTGACTGCAACCGGTTGTACTTAGTAAAACAAGAAAATTACAGTATACAAACAGAGTAAACTTGTCCATATTCACTGTTCATCTTGCGGAGACATTATAGACACATCTTTTCAGTCTTTTACCCTTTTCTTTAAATAAACTCTAGCAGACATAATAATATTATGGCTTTTGAAATTAGGTATTACAATGCTAATTCATAACAAAGACGATATCGAATTCGTCACTGAATTCCTATGTTTTTTTAGGACACCCTGTAGGAGTACTAACCCTAAAGTACTAACCCTAGTCTTCTGACAGAATGCTAAACTAATATTTCTAAAATGTTGCCAATTTAAAGACGACATTTTTGTGCATTCATACTATTTATTGGTTTAAACACCGAAACAGAAGACGCTTAATGATTGAAAAGAATGATATGCTTCTTATTTCTTTATTTTCCAAATTTAAGTGTCTGTCAACGAACTCATTTGCTTTAGTTTGGTCCATATTTGGTTATTTTTGAATTTTTACTAAGAGATGACATTAAAAAAATATTTTTTTTAATTTGATGTTTTTGAGCTGTGAAATCTTTCTATACATAAATTAGTAATCTCTGTTTGTTTGTACAGTAATAACCAAAAAACTCTGGAATAGGAAGTTAACTTTTAAACTAAAGTAATGGTTTTAAATTATCTAAATAGTTCAATTAACATTAGTTACAGTAATTGTGAAGTGTAAACAGACACATTTCCCTTAATACTTGAATTAATAACTATTTCCTAACTAAGTAAAGCTATTTCCTTGTAACAATATAAAATGCAGTTCAGTATTGTTTTAATGTCGTCTTCCTATTCTACAGTTTTCTGATTATCCTTGTATGTCCAATCATAGTTAATAGGACAAGTAGAACACGGGTATATGTATACTGTATAGTCCTGGTTTAAAAATTCTTGTACAGGGAAAACTAGGGCAAAGCCCCGCCAAGTTTGTCTTTAAAAGGGACAATTTTGGAACTAAGTTTACTGTTTTACTTTTTAATAAATGTCCAAAATTACTTATTTTTTTATTTCTAGATTGAAAGTATTATGCCATCATTCCTCAGCAGTCTTCTTACTCTCAATATAATCTCTTTATCTTCATGTCTAGGCTTTCTCATCCTTCTTTCATCATCATCCCAGGTAAACCTCATCCTTCTCATCCTTCTTTCATCATCTTCCCAGGTAAACCTCATCCTAATCATACTTCTTTCATCATCATCCCAGGTAAACCTCATCCTAATCATCCTTCTTTCATCGCAATCCAGGTAAACCTCATTCTTCTCATCCTTTTTTCATCATCATCCCAGGTAAACTTCATTCTTCTCATCCTTCTTTCTTCATCATCCCAGGTAAACCTCATCCTTCTCATCTTTCTTTCATCATCGTCCCAGGTAAACCTCATCCTTCTCATCTTTCTTTCATCATCGTCCCAGGTAAACCTCATCCTTCTCATCCTTCTTTCATCATCATCCCAGGTAGACCTCATTCTTATTATCCTTCTTTTATCATCATCCCAGGTAAACCTCATCCTTCTCATCCTTCTTTCATCATCTTCCCAGGTAAACCTCATTCTTTTCATCCTTCTTTCATCATCATCCCAGGTAAACCTCATCCTTCTTTCATCATCTTCCCAGGTAAACCTCATTCTTCTCATCCTTCTTTCATCATCATCCCAGGTAAACCTCATCATTCTCATCCTTCTTTCATCATCATCAAAGGTAAACCTCATCATTCTCATCCTTCTTTCATCATCGTCCCAGGTAAACCTCATCCTTCTCATCTTTCTTTCATCATCGTCCTGGGTAAACCTCATCCTTCTCATCCTTCTTTCATCATCATCCCAGGTAAACCTCATCCTTCTCATCTTTCTTTCATCATCGTCCCAGGTAAACCTCATCCTTCTAATCCTTTTTTCATCATTATCCCAGGTAGACCTCATCCTTATTATCCTTCTTTCATCATCATCACAGGTAAACCTCATTCTTCTCATCCTTCTTTCATCATCATCCCAGGTAAACCTCATCATTCTAATCCTTCTTTCATCGTCATCACAGGTAAACCTCATTCTTCTCATCCTTCTTTCATCATCATCCCAGGTAACCCCCATCCATATCTCCTCAACATATTGGGTAACCCCTATCCTTATCTCCTCAACATCTCGATAACCCTTATCCTTATCTCCTCAACATTTTGGGTAACCCCTTTCCTTATCTCCTCAACACCCTAGGTAACCCCTGTCCTTGTCTCCTCAACATCTAGGTAACCCCTATCCTTATCTCCTCAACATCTATGTAACCTATATCCTTATCTCCTCAACATCTAGGTAACCCCTATCCTTATCTCCTCAACATCTAGGTAACTCCTATCCTTATCTCCTCAACATATTGGGTAACCTCTATCCTTATCTCCTCAACATATTGGGTAACCTGTATCCTTATCTCCTCAACATCTAGGTCATCCCTATCCTTATCTCCTCAACATCTCGGTAGTCCCTATCCTTATCTCCTCAACATCTAGGTAACCCCTATCCTTATCTCCTCAACATCTCGGTAACCTCTATCCTTATCTCCTCAACATATTGGGTAACCCCTATCCTTGTCTCCTCAACATCTAGGTAACCTATATCCTTTTCTCCTCAACATCTATGTAACCTATATCCTTATCACCTCATCCTCCCCCCTCATCTTCAATATCCCCCCCCCATCATTCCAATATCTCCTTCCATGAACACTCTCTGCTTTTATTTTTCTTCCTTTGAAATAAAAATGAAGAAATCTTTGAAGCGTGGAATAAACGACGAGAAATATTGAACTTTATTCGTTCTTTTATTCTTTTTATCTATTTGAATTTATTTGAATTTATTTCGTATATATTTTATTATATTTTATTATATTGCTGGTGTATTCAAATTCTATAAAAGGATCTAGAAGTAGAGGTTTTATGTGCATTCTTAATTTAATGGTTTCTTTGAAAAGAATAAAATATTTTTTTATCTGATTTCTAACTCGTCCTTAAATGTTTTTATGTTAAAATCGAATTGGCGAATTAATAATCCGAAATTCTTTCCATTACAACAACAAATTACTTAACTGTTTCATTTAGATTTTTAAAGTAATTTTTTCAATAAAAAGTAATTTTTGTTATAATTTCAAGTGACCTTCCATCTTATTAATTTAATTAATGTAAAGTATCATCGTTTTCTAGTTTCAAAAGTGATTAATTCTGATAATTTCTTCCATGTGTGTCAACTGCAGAGATGCGCAAGCAAATTACTTTATATTAGAGAACCCAAATTTCAAAATAATCGAATTTAAAACTATGGATATCCCATTTAATCATGATCAGACAAAGCTTTTTAAGGTAATGCAACTTTATAAAAACACTAGTTTTAAAACCCAGTTTTGCCGTAAAACAAAGTTTTTTTTATAAAAGTCAAACTTTTTTATCAAGAACTTTTAAACCAAACTAAGAAAATTCCCGTTGTTCAATCAAAATTTTCGGCAAATCAGTTTCAGGGATTTCTGAGTTATGATGATCGGACAAACAAACAAACAAACAAACTACGTATATTTATAGATAATAGAGTCATTTGAAATTACGCCTACATAGTCCATATAAGTCATTAAGAGTTAAATTGAAATTTATATTTTTTCAGGTTCAAACATTTAAGAATTGGAGAAAGCAAAACCAAACCAAACCTTCCAGGTAAAAATCCAAACTGAACTCAATGTATTACAGTGAGAACCAGAAAACTCTAAAATAGAAAAACGAATTTTAGACTTAAGTTATGACTTTAAATACCACAATGAACATGTAACCCGACAATTTTGCAGTGAATACAGACCTATCTCACTGATTAAGGGATTAAATAAGTTCAAATAAAATTATTATAAAATCAAATACACTTAATCATTTCTTAAGATAAGATAAGATAAGATAAAATTTAATGCTAAAATACATGTATCTGTGTACAGAACGAGTTTACAATTACAAATTGATGATTATATCAACAGAAATTAGGTGGGAAATAGCTCTTGGCTGTTTTGATTATTTTTTCACCTAAGTTTAATAATGATAACAACACATTTCAATTAAATAGATTTAAGGAGAGCTATTAGAGATCAGGGTGCAAATTTATCTTATGCAAAATAGTATATACATTAAATAGAATAACTAGAGTTTAAAGTAATTTTAATGTCGTCTTTCCATTCCAGCTTTTCTGGTTCTCACTGTATGACCAATGCAAATTAAAGCATTTACAAATAATAATTTAAAACTTTTTTAAATTTAAATTTTTCTTTTATGCAGGAAGCAGGGCGCTCTGGTTCCGATGCTATGAAGGAAAAGAGAATAAGAAAGTTATGAAGAATTCACAAAAGATATAGTTTTATATAATATAAATATATGCAGTCAGCACACAAATTTACATATGAGCTTAGATACACGTTTTTGTTGTAGAAATATAAATCATCTTCCAGAATTTTTACTTATCCTTTAATTATCTACGGTTCGATACAGATCATTTAGATAAGACTATAGAGAAGTCCTGTTTTATTACGGCGTGCAAAAATCAATCTGTTATCTAGCTATCTGGTCTGTATTTGTCTAGTTTTAATCATTATCCATCAAATAACGAGACCGGGTCAAATTTTTAGTGTTGCTAGTTTCCCGACCTCTGATTTTTCAGATAGTTTCTCCATTTGTGTACCAATGGATATGCAGATTTTAAAGGGACTGTAAGCGTTATTTTAAATGAACCTCAACGCAAAGATAGCAATCCCAGATTTACAAGGTTACCTTGAAAGCTTTGTCTGATCAAGTATAAATTAGATATCAATGTTATTTAAATCTGTGTTTCTTTTCATTTCCGATTTCTCTGCGAAAGTGACTTGCGCATTTCTGGTTTTTAAGAAGTAATGGAACAACTCGCAGATATAAACATTTTTTTAGTCCAAAAAATGACGGTTTCTTACACCTTTTTGATCAAATGAAATTTTAAGCGTACTGTTGGAAATCAGGTATTGCCATATTTGTATGGAGGGTTACTTGAAACTACGTTTACTGTCCCTTTAAATAGGTAAAGCGCCTTTTTTCTTAGTACACAAAAGAATGAGATACCATTTTTGTTCTATCTGTTAAATCTGTGATCAACTAATACAAAAATTCTTAAATTCTTGCTCACTCTCTGGCATCTTTTCAACCGTACAGTAAAATTAGAGTTTAAAATACGAGTTGTTCCAATAAACATGGAATAAAATGACGACGTTTCACGACCTGCAACATTTAGGGAATCTAGGGATCTTTAAAATTTTGTCTGTTGTTTTGTAGTTTAACAATTATCAGGGAAATTCAGAATTTTGTTCCATTTAATTCTTCAAATTAAAATGATTATATTTTCAATATTTCATTTTTTTAGAGGACAGTCGTACAATCTTACACTTCCTTTACTTCATAAAAAATTAGATAATTTGGTTTCAGTTCCAAAAAGGATCAATGGACAATTTAAGAATGTTTGGAACCGTTGAACCGTCCATAAAAATATTTTAGAAGAGAAGCTGAGAACCAGGGGGGGGCAAGGGGGGAGAATCAGAGGGGACCAGGGGATTCTATATTCAAAATAAATTGGTTGTTCTCACTCCCTCACTTACTCATTCACTCACTGATACACTTACACACTCACAAGTTTCCCCACTCACTTACTCATCCCTCACTCACTTCACTTCTCCTCTCTATCTCTAACTTTTCCCCTTCTCTCTATCTTTGCAGTTGCATTCCTACAGCCTAAGAGAGTAGAGCTCTGTTCAGAAAGCTCTCTGCACTATATTGCAGTGAACGCTGAGAAAGGTGTTTGCACATCGGAGTGAGGGAAGGCTAAGCGGCCCTGAACCCCGTGATCAATAAGTAGGGTACTAAGTCAAGAAATAGGAATAACAAGGAAGAGCTTCTATGTCTGAAACTAATCCAGTTTTACACCCACTCCACTTAGAGATCAGAGCCCTTTCTGGAAAGGCTCTGCCCAACAGCTGATAAAAAGAGATAACTCCGCATTCTGCATGCAGTGATGCACACTAAATGCGATACTACCGTAGGAATTCTGCGGGACTGGAAAATGTATAACATGTGGACAAATGGAGTGTTTTTAACAAAACATTCCTGATACGCCACTCCTACAAACCCTTATCCTCATCGCTACTCTCCTCTACCTACCATCTAATCTTCTCACAAACAGTGAAATGAGACTGGAGGACATTTCTCTGTTGGATCCTATACAATAAAATTACCTCTGAGCAGGTCATTTGATTTGTTGGAATGGCAACCCTCCTTTTATAGGAAAGTAAACATGTGCGGTTCAAAGCAGGGAAGCTATTACAAAATAAAAACTAAATAAAAACTTACTTAGAGTTTTGACCTAGAAAATGCAAGTAGACAGAATGTGCAGTGCTAAGGCTGCAACTACAATTAGCAAAACAAACAAAAAACAGACATGGGGACATCTATTCAATGAAAGGGTGATCGTGCACTGTCTTATAATGGCGCAAAGACAGCGACTTGAAACTGCAGACTTGTCGATGGAGAAAGGAGAAAAAAGATGAACATTTGTAATTATCAACTCTGTACTCTGTATGTACTATTTTATTTTATATATTTGATATGATTTTAAATTACTTTTAACTTCTGTTTCTTTTAAATACCTTACTGACTTTTAGGCAGCTATATGTGCAGTATAAATACAGGCTATAAAATAAAATGTTTTTGAAAACCCATGGTTTAAATATTAAAAATAAAAAAAAATAGAAAATCGACGAAGATTTGTGCAGTATTGAAATAATGAAAAAAGTTAACACATTGTAAATTCTTTAATATATCTAACTATATGTATTATTTACATTGTACTGTTATAGGATGTGTCCCTTGGTGGTAAAAGAGACAAGTAAAACACATATTTAACGTGAAGTTAGTTAATACAATACGCAGAGCTAAAATGACAATCATCACTTTCTTGAACCTGTATCGTATATGTGAATGAGTGTTCGTACTTTTTTATTTAACATAATCCAAGAAAGAAATCGTTAATAAAAATGGTCGGAAGTGACCACAGATATCTATCATTTAGAAAGGTTGCATTCGGAAATAATCAACTGTGGACCGTTGGGCATCTAGTAATCTAGGGTTAAATCATTTATCTTCTTAGGGATGAGTTGCTTTGTAGTGTAGTGTAGTGTAGTGTAGTGTAGTGTAGTGTAGTGTAGTGTAGTGTAGTGTAGTGTAGTGTAGTGTAGTGTAGTGTAGTAAGGGTTAATTTGAGGTTTGAATCATGACAAACTGAAACAGGCTAATTTTCAAGCTGACCTTTTTACCCCATTACACGGGAACTACTTCTTGATTACAAATATATACACTGATACATATACAGGGCTTAGACACAGAGTTACCAACAAAGAAAGAGATTTTAGAGACCACTGTACGTGGCTCCTATATGCATTATTCCCTGCAATTGTAAACTTGTTTCTTTTATTGTCATATCATTAAAAAAGGCGCCTCATCTTTTGACAGTAGAATCGTAGATGATGGAACATAAGTCCTGGTATAGATAAATGACAGTGATGCAATACACAGATTAAGGGGAAAGCATAAATAGACAAATGAAAGTTATGGAATAGATAAACGAAAGTGAAAGAATAAATAGACAAATGTCAGTGATGGAATTGACAAACAAAAGTGAAAGAATAAATAGACCGATGAAAGTGATGGAGTATATATACGAAAGTGAAAGATTAGACAGATGAAAGTGATGGAATATGCAAACGAAAGTAAAAGAATAGACACATTGAAATGAACGAATATATATATGAAAGTGAAAAAATAGATAAACGAAAGTGAAAGAATAGACAAATGAAAGTGAAGTAATAGACAGATGAAAGTGATGGAATAGACAAACAAAATTAAAAGAATAGACAGATGAAAGTGAAAGAATGGACAGATGAAAGTGAAAGAATAAAAAGACGAATGAAAGTGATGGAATAGACAAACAAAATTGAAAGAATAGACAGATGAAAGTGAAAGAATAGACAAATGAAAGTGAAAAAAGATAGACAAATGAAAGTGATGGATTAGACAAACAAAATTGAAAGAATAGACAGTTGAAAGTGAAAGATTATACAGATGAAAGTGAGAGAATAAAGAGACAAATGAAAGTGATGGTTTAGACAAATGACAGGGATAGAATAGACAAACAAAATTAAAAGAATAGACAGATAAAAGTGAAAGAATAGATAGATAAATGAAAGTGATGGTAAAGACAAATGACAGTAATGGGATAAACAAACAAAATTTAAAGAATAAATAGATGAAAGTGAAAAAATAGATAGACAAATGAAAGTAATGGCAAAGACAAATGACAGTGATGGAATAGACAAACAAAAGTGAAAGAATGGACAGATGAAAGTAAAAGAATAAATAGACAAATGACCGTGATGGAATTGACAAACAAAAGTGAAAGAATAAATAGACCAATGAAAGTGATGGAGTACATATACGAAAATGAAAGAATAGAAAGATGAAAGTGAATGAATAAATAAACAAATGAAAATGAAAGAATAGAAAGATGAAAGTGAATAAATAAATAAACAAATGAAAGTGATGGAATAGATATACGAAAGTGAAAGATTAGACAGATGAAAGTGATGGAATATCAAAAAGGAAGAGAAAGAATAGACACATTAAAATTAACGAATATACAAATGAAAGAGAAAGATGAAAGAGGACCTATCCCTCCAACGACTATAGTATATAATGGCCAGGAATCAAGGAAGGAAAACAAACAAGATACAAATTAAATTAGTTAAACAAACACTAGATATACTGATACAATACAAATCTTGATCAAATCAGGTATATATCTTTCCTTTTTTTTAGTTTTTTTAGTGGTGGGGAAGGCAATTTTTTAAGCCACCACATCGAAAAGTGACAAAATCTGGGGATTTCTGGGGTGAGAGGGAATCCATTTATAGGATATAAACGGGATACATGCATTCTTTACAGAAAGCAGGATGCATGTTGGCTCAAAAAATTGGGACTTGAAATGTAACATATCAAAATATTTGCTTTTGGGGTTGAACAATCAATATATAAAAGGTTTAAAATGTGATGTTTGCATTCTGTTAAGTATATGCCGGATCAAAACTGGCTTGGGGTTGTTAATCGTTTTTGAAAACGATCGTTTTTTGTTTCGTTTTCCGATCGTTTTAAAAAACGATTGCTTCGTTTTCGGAAAAAACGACCCACTCGTTTGAATTTTTAGAAAACGAATAACAACCGTTTCTATAAAAACGATCAGCGATCGTTTTTTAAACGATTGTTTAAAAAAAATAGTTTTTAAAAAAACGTTACTTTTTTATTAATAAATATGTTAACGGTTGTTAACGAAGGGTCGTCGTTAAAGATCGTTAACAAAGGGTTGTTTTTAACGATCGTAAACGAATCGACGAACTTTATAAAAAACGATCGTTTTGAAAAATAATTACATGCAACATTGAATGTCATCTTATATGAAGGTAAACAGTTGTGGGGGAGCTAAAATTTCTTGGTATTTTCTTAAAACTGCTCAATGATAAGTACAGATGCCCTTCTGGGTGGTTCCTCTCTTCTTTAACGATCGTTAACCAATGGCCGTCGTTAACGATCGTTAATAAAGGGTCGTCGTTAAAGATCGCTAACGAAGGGACGTCATTTACGATTGTTAACGAAACGGCGAACTTTATAAAAACGGTCCTTTTGCAGAACAATAGTTTTTTTTAAAACGACATGATTTTTCAATCATTTTAATAATCAGAGTATTGATCGGAGAGTTAAATAAGAAAGTGGGATAAAAACACACACCCCCCCCCCAACAGCCCATTTACGAAATTTTCAAAAATGATAATGTTCACCCTGTACGATACATATTCAGTAGGCATTTTTTTCGACGTTAAGAACTTAATTTAAAAAAACTATTTTTAAAATTTTAATATTTTATTATAAATCATATATGTATTAATAACATTTAGATTGTATTTCTTTAAATATCATAACATGAACATGAGGAGGATAAAACATTTTAATACTGCTGTACGATGACAACATCTTTACAACCTTACTGCTGTACAATAACAATATGTTTACAAATATGCTGCAGTACAATAACAACATGTTTTACAACATACTCCTGTACAATAACAACATGTGGTCAAACATAGTGCAGTACAATAACAACATGTATACAAACATACTGCTGTACCATTACAACATGTTTACTAGCATACTGAAGTACAATAACAATATTTTTGCAAACATACTGCATTACAATAACAATATCTTTACATACATACAGCAGTACAATAAGTATATGTTTACAAAAATACTGCAGTACAATAACAACTTGTTTCCAAACATATCTAAAAACAAGTTGCTGCAAAATAACTAATATACTTATTCCGTACAATAACAGTTTTCAGAACCATGCTGCCGTACAATAACGACATGTAAACGAGCATACTGGTGTACAATACTAACAAGTTTACAAACATTGGGATGAACTAGCTGGTAAACAACAAACACGTTGTTTTCAGTTTATCATATTCCAAGAAAAGGCAAAAAGATTTTAAATATTTTCAATATCATGTTCTCTTACACAATACTATTTTCATCATGAATTTTTAGTTTTTTCCCTTAACTTGCTTTCTTATTAGACCTTATGTACGTTGTACAAATTTTAGAGATTCAATATAAAAAATGATATGTACTTTTTCTTGATTTTTAGTTACTTTTTACATTTTGGAAATTGTTGCAAAGTTAGGTTGGAAAGATTTGTTCCTACATCTAGAACTAAAACTAGAGTTTGAATAGAGTAAAGTTTTGATATAAATTAGAATCCTGGAAGAGAGGGGGATGGAGGGGTGGGGGCAGGCGGAGAAACAACAAATTTATAAACGTGAATATTCATCCCTTTTCCATTTCTCGAGAGGTAGGTCATTGATAAAATAACGGAGTACAGTAAATACTGCACAGTACAGTAAACACTGCACTGTACAGTAAATACTGCACAGTACAATAAATACTGCACAGGACAGTAAACACTGCACTGTACAGTAAATACTGCACTGTACAGTAATCACTGCACAGTACAGTAAATACTGCACAGTACAGTAAATACTGCACAGTACAGTAAATACTGCACACACTGCGATTTAATGGTCTCACGCTCTCAAGCAAAAATCATTGAGAATTTTGCCAATTACTTCTAAAAAACCAAATCTAACAAGAAGTGCTTTACATTGCTAAAATGTACATGTAAAGGGCTACAGAAAAGCATAAGTGAGTTAGAGCGGTAAAATCAAAGCTTAGGGTGTTGCGACACTTCAAAGTCAGCCCTGTCTTAAAAATTGATGAGACTGTTTATAAGGAGGCTGAATCTATGTGCACAGAACAGTAAATACTGCACAGTACAGTAAATACTGCACAGGACAGTAAACACTGCACTGTACAGTAAATACTGCACTGTACAGTAAATACTGCACTGTACAGTAAATACTGCACAGTACAGTAAATACTGCACAGCACAGTAAATACTGCACAGAACAGTAAATACTGCACATTACAGTAAATACTGCACAGAGCAGTAAATATTGCACAGTACAGTAAATAATGCATAGCACAGTAAATACTGCACAGTACAGTTAATATTGCACAGAGCAGTACAGATGGTAAAAAACAGCCCAGATTGCACAACATCATGGCACAACCAGTTAAAACAAATTGATATAATTATTTCTGAATTAAGCTTACTTGCTTAACTTTGGTAAAAGCTCTCATTTTATAGATCTATTTTTAGGAATTCTTGAAATCCTTAATTTAAGAAATTCATTTTAATATTCTAATAATAAGAAACTATAATCAATCTCTCTTTGATTCTTTTCGAATTATTAATTGATTAAAAAACTATCTTTTCAGTTATGATAAACATAACATCAACAATTGTCACATGTTTTAATTTTTTTATTTATTTATTTTATTTATTTCTGAATCCAGATTCATATTTCTGAATCCAGATTTATATTTCTGAATTCCGATATGTATTCCTAAATTTAGGCGTGTACTCCTGAATCTAGATTCTTTATCATGATTTCAGAATTTTATTACTGAATTAAAGTTAGAATTCCAGATTTATTTCTGAAATAAAGTTAGTATTCCTGATTCCAGATTTATTTCTGAATTCAAGTTAGTATTCCTGATTCCAGATTTATTTCTGAATTAAAGTTAGTATTCCTGATTCCAGATTTAATTCTGAATCAAAATTTTTATGCAAATTCCTGATTCAATGTAATTTTTAAATTTCGGAATTGATGTTAGTTTTCCTTAATCCGGGTGTCTAGTCCAGGTGTTCTTTTTTATTCTTGAAATCTAAATTTTTGTTTTTTGATAAATTCTTGTGCAGCTTTATCGTTCTTCCTCAGCTCTAGGGTGTGGAGAATAGGGTGCTCTAAAACAAATGTTTATCAATTGGCGGAAAATAATCAAATTTTATTTTCTTCTGAAGAATCAAAAAGAGCTTGCAAAAATGTTTTTGAACATTTCTAAAGTTTTAAATCTAGTTCCCAAACAATTTGTCCAAATCATTCAGAATTTAGATGGTAAAATAAGTTTACCCTTATTTTTCTGAAACATAAGAGGAAGATGAATAGGTTTAAGTCCATGGAAATTATCAACAGTTGAGGATCCTTGTTCTACTCCAGGTACAGAACTAGAAATATTAATTATACAGTTGAGGACCCTTGTTCTTCACCAGGTACAGAACTAGATATATATATTATACAGTTAAGAACCCTTGCTCTACTCCAGGTACAGAACTAGATATATATATTATACAGTTGAGGACCCGTGTTCTACACCAGGTACAGAACTAGATATATGTATTATACAGTTGAGGACCCTTGTTCTACTCCAGGTACAGAACTAGAAATATATATATTTTACAGTTGAGGACCCTTCTTCTACTCCAGGTACAGAACTAGAAATATATATTCTACAGTTGAGAATCCTTGTTCTACTCCAGGTACAGAACTAGATATAATAGATATATAACTATCGATATATATATCTATCTATATTCCTATAGATCCTTGTTCTACTCCAGGTACAGAACTAGAAATATTTATTATACAGTTGAGGACCCTTGTTCTTCACCAGGTACAGAACTAGATATATATATTATACAGTTAAGAACCCTTGCTCTACTTCAGGTACAGAACTAGATATATATATATTATACAGTTGAGGACCCTTGTTCTTCACCAGGTACAGAACTAGATATATATATTATACAGTTAGGACCCTTGTTCTACTCCAGGTATGAATCTATCTATCTCTCTATCTATCTATCTATCTATCTATATATCTATATATCTATCTATATATCTATCTATCTATCTATCTATCTATCTATACATCTATCTATCTATCTATGTATATATCTATATATATCTATCTATCTATCCACCTGAGTGATATGAACGCTTCCCCTCCGAAGTCGTTTGCAGTCAGCACATCGTAGTCCATTAGTGTGAAGCAGATTACAGAGCCATGATCTCGACACTGCTCCCGTCGTATGTTGCTAAACAATTAAATAAAAAATAAAACAAACTTGTAACATATATTTGTTTAAAGGGGTTCAGCAGATTTTACCTTCGAGGTTTATGGCTGGTAAGGTTAATGACTTTTCCCACTTAAAACAACTTTTTCTTGAAAAATATAAACAAAAAAATCAGCTTTTTTATTAAATTTGTTAGATAAGATCATTTACGAAGATGAAATTTTAAAAATAAAGAAGAGACTTTTTTATATATATTTAGATAGACTTACAACTCGAATGTTTCCTCAAATGAAGGTTGAAGGGTTGCCTTCTGTACTGCAGTCACAAGCTCAGGACATTTAGGAAATACAAACTTAGGAAGGAGTTCTATAGTTACATAGGGGTCACTTAGTCCTAAAATATAATAATTAGTAAACGTAGAACTTTAGACATTAAGACATCTATCAATAACAAATAGATTTATAAAGTCTATGTATAATTCCAGAAATAAAAAAGCTTGCTTGCTAGAAAAAAGTATTAAAAATATTGTGCGTGCAAATTTTTGCTGGTATTGAAACATTTTCTTGATATTAGAACAATTATTTCGATAACATCTTATATTATAGGTTGGATGTTTTATATACAATTCACCTGTTTTCTGATTTTAACAAAGGCAGTGTTGGAGTTCAAACAAAACAATTGTATAATGTCATATCTACGACTTTTACGATTTTTAAAATATGTCCTGTCTATGAAATTGAAATGTCCATGTCTCTGAAATTTCCATGTCTCTGCAATGTCCATGTCTCTGAAATGTCCATGTCTCTGAAATGGCCATTGCTCTGAAATGTCCATGTCTCTGAAATGTCCATTTCTTTGAAATGTCCATGTTTCTGAAAAGTCCATGTCACTGAAATGTCCATGTCTCTGAAGTGTCCTGTCTCTGAAATGTCCATGTTTCTGAAATGTCCATGTCTCTGAAATGTCCTGTCTCTGAAATGTCCATGTCTGAAATGTCCAACACCTTTTCTGCTGTCATTCCTAAAAATATATTACCGTTGGGGTCCAAGGGTATCACATCTTTGGCAGATATAATTTCAATGCTGAGATTGTCGTGTCTAAAAATAATTAGTTCATTCTGATTAATAAGATAATTATTTTCAGATTATGTGAGAAAGAGAAGTTACGAGTGTTTAAGATATTGATGCCTAAGTAGGGATAAGCGCGCTTTTTGATCCGTTTTTAACTGTTTTTCGAAACGATCGTCAAAACTATTCTAAAAGTTTGTTTTGGTTAATATATCTCTGTTTGGAAAAATATATTTTCATAATGTAATACAAGTAAATTTACGGAGAATTTTTTTAAATATACAAGGCCAGCCTTTTTTGTTTCAACTCTCATGACCCCGTGGGTAGGTTAAGGGCCGGTAGAAGAAAAAGTTGTTCAGAAAAAATGTCGATATTTGGAAATCCTTCAATGAAAATCTGGAAAAATGGCGGATTAAAAACCAGCATCTCAAATTATTAAATGTAAAAAACCTTTTGAACGTTTAAACCCCGACTAGAAAACGATGTCCGTCATGAGACTATTAAAAGAATGGTAGAAAAGATAATATTTTCGCTTTACCAAACCAAATCCTGGGGCTTAGCTCCTTAGCTGCTTAGCTATGTGATAAATACATTCATTTATTCATTCATTCATCAATAGAGATAAAAGAAAAGGAGAAAGAATATTGGAATATTCAAAATATGGAATACGGGAGGTCAAAACTTGGAGACGGAGTCAAAATATGGGAGACGGAGCCAAAATATGGGAGACGGAGCCAAAATATGGGAGACGGAGCCAAAATATGGGAGACGGAGCCAAAATATCGGAGACGGAGCCAAAATATGGGAGACAAGATCCAACATGTGGGAGTCAGGGTTTGAACCAAAGCTAAGGGGGAAAGGGACCAAAATAAAAGAGAAAAGGGGCCAGAATATTTTAGACAGGGGCCAAAATACTGAAGATATGGCCAAACAATTGTTTACAGTGGCCAAAATATGGGAAACACATGTCAAAATTTAAAAGCAGAGGCCAAAATATGGAAAATAGAAGGGCGCATAATGTAAAAGACAAATCGGGGCCAAAATATGGTTTACAGTGGTCAAAATATGGTTTACAGTGGTCAAAATATGGTTTACAGTGGTCAAAATATGGTTTACAGTGGTCAAAATATGGTTTACAGTGGTCAAACTTTGGAAGAGAACAACGTAATTGTGTTGTTAAACTCAAAAAAATAAAATTTTAGTTTTCAACTTATATTTGAAAATGTATTCTAAAGTTTAAGAATGCATTCTTGGCAAACTAAGAATAATTTGTTGTAGGAAAAAAATGATCCTAAATCTTGCAATTTCTGTAATTGTCATACTTTTCCCTAAACGGTAATGTTTTTAAACTTTGCAAATTTACAAACAAAAATATTTAAATATCTTGTGGCTAAAAAGATAAATAAATAAGCCCTGGAAAAGTTTGAACCTTTACTATAGGAATAAAATTCCCGTCAGGTCACAGGGTTACTCTAACAAACAGAGTAAGAGTTATATTAAAAAATAGAAAAAATTAAATAAAAGTTATATTTTGAAAAATAAAGGAGTTGCCAGCGTAACTTAACATTTTGCTTTAAAGATAGTTGCGGCAAAAGATTCTCACTTGCTCAGCATCGTCTCAGTTTGATAATCGTTAAAGGGTTTCCTTGTGAATCTTTAATAGTAGTTTTTAATTAAAGGGTTAGTAATAATAATAATGTTGATTATCTCATTAACCTGAAGTAAACTCGAACAGAGAGAACTCCGAACTCCTGTGTTCCCATATTGTATTGATCATTCAGTCTCTCCTAAATATAATAATATTATTTTATATTATAATATTGTATTGATCGTTCATTCTCTTCTAGATATAATAATAATATTATATTGATCGTTCAGTCTCTCCTAGATATAATAATATTATTATATTATAATATTATATTCATTTATTTATTGGACTATTAAAATCATAACTTAGTCTAAAAGACTAAGCTTCCTATTCCAGAGTTTTCTAGTTATCACTGTAGATTTAACGAAATAACGGCCGCTATTCAAAAAATAAATTTTTAAAATATTTTTTTACTGTTTAGATAAATAATGAAATTTTACCTTATAATACTCTGCAATCAGCTGATCAGTACTCAGCTAAACAAAGATTTAAGAAATTAGTAAAAAATGTCTGCTCACGCAAAAGGCCAGGGTCATATTAGTCTTCGGATGTAACAAAAATAAGAGAAATGTAATTTTTCCTTGAAAAAAGAATATGTTTTAATCATTTTGTCAATTCAAAATTTGCCAGACCAAGAACCCTTTTCCTTCTTATTTTTGGGAATGGTAAAATCCATAGAATTAATGATAAGGATTAATATTCTGCATAAATATATTTTGTAAACTTCTTAAAAGTATGACAAAAAGAACTGTTTCTGGTGTCTTTTATTACAGTAAGGCCCGTAGAACTGCGAAATTAGAAGACGATATTTGAGCAATCTTATTTGTATTTAATCTTGCTATAAAGCAAACATTTTTCCCCGTTGCTTGAATACCAGTTTATTAAGTAAAGGTATATGTCCACTACAGTGGTATGTGAATATATCAATACAACGAAGTCGACTTTTTTATAGAGGTTTTATTTGTTAACAAGCTTTTTTCGAATTACAAGTTTACAAATAATTAATGAGAAGCTGCAGAGCGTCCCATATCATATTAGATTATCTTCAAGTTTTAACATCGATATAAACCCTAAATACTCGAAAAACTTAGTATTTTCCACAAGAAAATTCTTTAATTAGCCTTATTCAATTTTTCGAAATAATTCATTCTTCTTAAATTTTCTAATTTGTCCCCGAAATCGCAATATAGACCGATTGACGATCTAATGTGATGTGGGACACCCTGTATATAATTGCCAAGCTTCTCTTTGTTTCCATGTTTTTGTGTGTTCTTGCTGTTCAAAAGCTAAATATAAATCAAAATTGAAATCGAATGTCGTCTTCATTATATTGATATTATTGCCTACCACCGTATGTTCTTTGGATTATTCGAAGTTATAATTTGATTATAACAGTCGTCTTCCTATTCTACTATACAGTTTATACAATCTAAAATTTACTGAAAATATTGTCATTTGATCTTTAGATTAGAGATTTTTGCAAAGGTTTTATGAATAGTATTTTACGAAAAATTTACCATCTAAAGAATTTAATAATCATAAAAATTTGAATTCTAAAGAATATTCTTTCTTATTTCAACAGAATTGTTGAAAATATTTCGAAAATTCTAGAAGTGCATTTATTCGAAAATCCATCAAATTAAGTTAAACTTGAAAACATTTTTAACTTCAAACTTACATTTCTTGTAAAATAAAATAAAACTTAAACCTTAATTTCAGAGAACTTTTTTCTAAAAAAGATTGCAATGTCAGACTCACAACGGTACCCTTGAAACTTTTATTAATAACAAGAACGATATTGTCGTTTTCCTAGGTTTAAAAGCGTTTAATTATTATTAATACTAAATCAGACAAAACTTATCAGGATACCATTGTGAATCGGGCACTGCCATCTTTATCTGTAAGGTCCCATGAAATTAAGCTTAAAGTCCTTTTAAGCTGCAGAAGATATTGATTTAGATTTAGATTTGTTACTGTGGGGTTTAATATTTAACGGGGTTTGGAGGAAAGTAAAATATTTTTTTTTTGTATTTATCTCAATATTACAAAATAAAGCGTTAAAATAGGATTTTTATTCACCTTAGCATGGCCAAAGACCATGTCAATGTTTGCGTAGCTTTGATTATATATTTCTTCCTGCTTCAAGCCTTTTCCATCGCATTGGAAGTATTCACTTAAAATCTAAATAAAAAATAAAAGAAAACATTTAAAACCACATTTTAAGAATGTAGAAAATACAAAAAAAAACAATGTGTTATAGTATAAAACCACACTGTGTTAAAGTATAAAACCTCTGTTGTTAAAGTATAAAACCACTGTGTTAAAGTATAAAAACCACCGTGTTAAAGTATAAAAACACTGTGTTAAAGAATATAAACCACTGTGTTAAAGTATAGAAACCACTGTGTTAAAGTATAAAACCATCGTGTTAAAGTATAAAACCACTGTATTAAAGTATAAAAACCACCGTGTTAAAGTATAAAAAACACTTTGTTAAAGTATAAAACCACTGTGTTAAAGTATAAAACAACTGTGTTAAAGAATATAAAACTAATGTGGTAAGATTTATAAAACTATTAATTTATCCAGACATCTTTTTTTATTTTCAATTTCGTCTTTAATTTTCTATAAACTTCTGGAAGTGTTTTCAATTATTCTTCTTCTGCAGAAAATGTGACATTTTTGTATGATATAAATATTGTACACAGTTTTAAAAACTATTCATAGAACTTGAAAGTTTTGGAGTTCAAACCCTGAAAAGCGTTTGTTTCATAGCTTCGGTTTGAAGTGGTGTTCCACAAGATTTTCACCTTTTTTACTGCGAATTCGTCCAAATAAGATCTTAAGTTAAGTATATTTCTATTTTTTAAACAAAGAGATTTCTATCTTGAGAAAATAGATTTCCAACTTAAGAAAAATAGATTTCTAACTTGAGAAAATAGATTTCTAACTTCAGACAAATAGATTTCTATCTTAAGACAAATTGATTTCTATTTTGAAAAAAATAGATTTCTATCTTAAAACAAATTAATTTCTATCTTAAGACAAATATATTTCTATCTTAAGACAAATAGATTTCTAACTTGAAAGAAATAGATTTCTAACTTGAAAGAAAAGACCAACCTGAACTCCATCGTGCAGTCGATCATAGAATAACTGGGTTTTCTCCTAAACCAAACAGTTTTACATCAATTTGTCAAATTGTAACTTCTCACAATTTTCTAAATTCTTCCTGTTTTCAAAGTATGTTTATTTTAAACCTTGATTAAAATAAGAAAAAATGTGTAAATAAATATGTATATATTTTTTTAATCTAGAGGGGGTTGAATGTGCATTAAAAAAGATATTGAGAATCCTTTGAAAAATACCAAATATTTGGGAAAAATATCAAAAAATAAATACAAAATATGTATATTATATATATCTATATAATAAAAAAGGATATTTGTATATATGTTCCCTATAGCCAAGCTAACGGTTAGACAGAATGGATTGATTTTTTGGTGGACACTCATGGGTATCATTTAACTTTTTAATTTTTTAGTTATATAGTTAGTTATATATAAGAGGAAAGATAAAAATGTATTTTTTGTTCGGAAATATTTGGTTTTATATAAAGATGAGCCTGAAAAGAATTTATATAAATGTTCTGAATAGAAAGGGCGATTTATTATAGCTGGCAAAATATAAAAATCCTTAAAAATATAAAAATATCTAAATATATATATTTTTATCCTTAGACTTCATACATAGATTAATAGTAAATAAAAATGAGTTTATAGTCTCTTAGAAATATCTTCATACAAATATGAGTATATATATATATATATATATATATATATATATATATAACGCATACACAATGATTTATAGCCTGCATACAGAGCTTACGTAGATATCAATGTATAGTCTAGATACAGAGCTTACATACAGAGCTTACATACATATTAGCCTACATACAGAGCTTACGTAGATATCAATGTATAGTCTAGATACAGAGCTTACATACATATAAGCTTACATACAGAGCTTACGTAGATATTAATGTATAGCCTACATACAGAGCTTACGTAGATATTAATGTATAGTCTAGATACAGAGCTTACATAAATATTAACCTAGATACAGAGCTTACATAGATATTAATGAATTGTCTAGATACAGAGCTTACATACATATTAGCCTACATACAGAGCTTACGTAGATATTAATGTATAGTCTAGATACAGAGCTTACATACATATTAGCCTACATACAGAGCTTACGTAGATATTAATGTATAGCCTACATACAGAGCTTACGTAGATATTAATGTATAGTCTAGATACAGAGCTTACATACATATTAGCCTACATACAGAGCTTACGTAGATATTAATGTATAGCCTACATACAGAGCTTACGTAGATATTAATGTATAGCCTACATACAGAGCTTACATACATATTACAAATGTAGAGCCAACATACAGAGTTTATACACAGTAAAGGGACTGTAAAGGAAATTGATGTAAAACTAATAACTCTTACCATTTATTATTTAAACAATTTGTAATAATTTTTATAAAAACTCCTACCCCCGTTGATGGATCTGTGTGTTCTCGGAGCCTCTCTAGAATGGCTTGCCATAGAACAACTAGACATCGCCGAAAGTTTCCAGCTAACAGTGCACCATTCAAACTATATAAATAGTAATATTAGTTCATAGCTAACAGTGCTCCATTAAAACTATATAAATAGTAATATTAGTTTATACCTAACAGTGCACCATTCAAACTATATAAATAGTAATATTGGTTTAGAGCTAACAGTGAACCATTCAAACTATACAAATAGTAATATTCGTTTATAGCTAACAGTGCACCATTCAAACTATATAAATAGTAATATTAGTTTATAGCTATCAGTGATTCATTCAAACTATATAAATAGTAATATTAGTTCAGAGCTAACAGTGCGCCATTCAAACTGTATAAATAGTAATATTAGTTTAAAGCTAACAGTGCACCATTCAAACTATACAAATAGTAATATTAGTTTATAGCTAACAGTGCACCATTCAAACTATATAAATAGTAATATTGGTTTAGAGCTAACAGTGAACCATTCAAACTATATAAATAGTAATATTAGTTTAGAGCTAACAGTGAACCATTCAAACTGTATAAATAGTAATATTAGTTCATAGCTAACAGTGCACCATTCAAACTATACAAATAGTAATATTAGTTTATAGCTAACAGTGCGCCATTCAAACTATATAAATAGTAATATTGGTTCAGAGCTAACAGTGAACCATTCAAACTATATAAATAGTAATATTAGTTTATAGCTATCAGTGATTCATTCAAACTATATAAATAGTAATATTAGTTCAGAGCTAACAGTGAACCATTCAAACTATATAAATAGTAATATTAGTTGATAGCTAACAGTGCACCATTCAAACTATGTAAATAGTAAAATTAGTTAATAGCTAACAGTGAGCCATTCAAACTATATAGATAGTAGTATTAGTTTATAGCTAACAGTGCACAATTCAAACTATATAAATAGTAATATTAGTTCATAGCTAATAGTGCACCATTCAAATTATATAAATAGTAATATTAGTTCACAGCTAACAGTGCACCATTCAAACTATATAAATAGTAATATTAGTTCAGAGCTATCTGTGAACCAATCAAACTATATAAATAGTAATATTAGTTGATAGCTAACAGTGAACCATTCAAACTATATAAATAGTAATATTAGTTGATAGCTAACAATGATCCATTCAAACAATGTAATTGTAATATTTTGTCGTAGTGCATATCTAAAAGTGCGCCATTCAGAATATATAAGTAGTAATATTAGTAAATAGCTAACACTGCGTTATTAAAGCTATTTAAATAGTAATATTAGTCAATAGGTAACAGTGCGCCATGAGTGAACTGAATATCTCCCAGTTTACTATTAAAGCTATACAAAAAGCAATACTAGCAAACTAAGGAGGTTATTTCTTAATATTTTTGCCTTAAACCAGGTTATAACTAATCATATTTAAAACCTAAATAAAAAATTTATGTTCTAAAGCTGTCATTCTCTGCATTTTTAACTAGCTGCTTATTGTTTAATAACGCTTTGAAATAATTTTAGTAAACTCTTTACCGACTTTCCCTTTCTAATAAAAAACACTTTATTGGTGAATTTTTGGGGTTGAAAAAATGAAGAAAAAAAATGACACCCTTAAATACTGATCAGATTTAATTTGTAAACTATCTCACGGATCATAAAAGATGAAACATAAATAGATCAAATAATGTTAAAACTCTGGAATAGAAAGCTGACTTTTAGACTCAAGTTATGACTTCAATACTCCAATGACCATGAGACACAGTAATTGTCCAGTTTTAAGATACCCATTTTACTGAATACATGATTTAAAAAGTCACAAAACTGTTTGTTTTGTAACGACATAAATTTACCTTGTTAAGTGAATAGTAAGGAAGGTGATTAGTGGAGAGATTGCTTCTTGTATAGGAAGAGAATCAGGAGACCAGGCCAGATGGAATACATTCTTTTTCAGTCCTGCTTCCATCTATATAATATAGAGTATAGAATCAGGAGACCAGGCCAGATGGAATACATTCTTTTTCAGTCCTGCTTCCATCTATATAATACAGATTATAGAATCAGGAGACCAGGCCAGATGGAATACATTCTTTTTCAGTCCTGCTTCCATCTATATAATACAGATTATAGAATCAGGAGACCAGGCCAGATGGAATACATTCTTTTTCAGTCCTGCTTCCATCTATATAATATAGATTATAGAATCAGGAGACCAGGCCAGATGGAATACATTCTTTTTCAGTCCTGCTTCCATCTATATGATATAGATTATAGAATCAGGAGACCAGGCCAGATGGAATACATTCTTTTTCAGTCCTGCTTCCATCTCTATAATACAGAGTGTAGAAAAATGAGATTAGACCAGATGGAATACATTCTTTTTCAGTAATGTTAATAAATGTAAATATGTAAATGTAAATAATTTTAGCTTTTAAGTGTTGCTTTTGAAGTCGGCATTTTTAAATCATTTTCAATTTTGGCGGATTTTTCTTTTCGAATTGGCGCATTTTCAAAAAATCTCGAACTATTTTTCAGGAACTTTGTTTCTTATTTTGATGTTCCATAAACCTAAAACCTTCCCTAGGTTCACATGTGAGGTCCCACACAAAATTTGAGCCCGATCCGTTTGGCCGTTTTGACGATTATCGGTTCCAAAAACAAAAACAAACAAAAAACAGACAGCTCAAGCAAAATGTATAAATCGATATATACCTGGATCAGTATTTTACTGAGGATCTTGTACACTGTAGAATCTATGTACGCCAAAGTTTGTTCAATAACTGGATTTATTTCAACGTAATCACTTCTCTCAGATGACTCCTGAAGATAATAATGATAGACAGGTTCTACAGGGTGTCCCAAAAATCATGGGAATTGAGTGATGTTTTTTGATTTACTATGGTGATGTCTGTGGGAAAGGGTAATACCTACTATGGAAAGCTGTAATCCGTAGAATTGTTCATCTCCTAGACTCTGTTTGTTTATGTTTTGATTGCCTAATGTTGTGCTGTTTTGAAATGAGAAACTCCTGAGCCCAAAACTTAAGACAGGATTTCGTTCTGAAAACCAGTTTTAAAACCCCGGTTTCACGAAAGGGGTTTGGCAGTTTTGTGAATATAAATATTTTTGTGATGAAATATTATTTCATTCAGTTTGTTTATATTCTCATTTTTTTTTCGAATCTCTAAAACCAAAATCTACATAAATGTTAAAGACCCCAAAAAGGAAACTCGGGACTCTGAGCCCGAAATTTAAAAGAGTATCGTTGAACGAAACTCCCGAGTTTCCTTTTTGGGGTCTTAACATTTTGTAGATTTGATTTAAGAGATTCGACAAAAATAGAAAATGTGAAGACACTAAATAAAAAAAAAATATTTCATAAGTTTTGGGCTCGGGAGTTTTGTCCAACGATACTCCCGAGTTTCCGTTTGGGGTCTTAGCATTTGTGTAGATTTTGATTTAAGTGATTTAAAAAAATGTAGAATATGAAGAAACTAAATAAAAAAATATTTCATGACAAAAACATTGATATCCACAAACCAGCCTAACCCCATTCGCGAAACCTGGGTTTCAAAACTGGTTTTCATAACGATACCCTGTCTTAAGTTTTGGGTTCTTTATAAAAACAAAGTACAGTTGTCCCTCTTCACTGTTTATCTTGCAGAAATATTACAGAACATCACAGAACCTTTTTGCAAAATGAAAAAACAGACGTTTACCGTTTACAAAATATATGCTCTAGCAGACATAACTTCACTATGACATTTAAAATCACAAATCACTTTTTGTAAATTCTAAACAGAAAGTATCTGAAATTCTTCACTTGTTTATTGGAACACCCTGGATCTGAAGTTTAAAAAAAACATCTTGATTTATCTTTAGTTCATGAAAATATAATTCAAACTACAGGGTTACCCACAAAGGATGAGACTTCAGAGACGATTGTACGGAATTTGTTTAGTTGGTTTTCTTGCATTTAGGCCGGGTTTCTTGTCGGCCATAGCTGCCTTATTTCAGTGCTTAACCATTTAATAAACCATCAAAATACTCAATTAAATGCAGAAACCAAAAATCAAACTTCAAATCGTCATGGTTTTAGAGTTTTGTATCGTCTTTACAGTCTCATCCTTTGTGGGTAACCCTGTATCAAAAAACCTATAAAATTGAAAATCTTGACAATATTTATTTCATTATTACGCGTAAATATCTCCATATATGATTTTTCTAAATAATTGTAAAGCATTGTGTACTTTTTGAAAATCGTTTGAGATCGAGTATGTGCAAACATTTGAGCTCGAGTATGTGCGAACATTTCAGCTCGAGTACGTGCAAACATTTGAGCTCGAGTATGACTATGTGCAAATACTTTATTTAAAGGAGTGTTCAGATATTTTTGTCAATTGGACTGGATACAAATTTCCTTTTTCTGAACATTCCTTTAAAAACATGAATAAAACTATCTAACCTGAGATAAGGGTTGAGACATCCCTAGTTCTGAAGCTGAACATTCGAAATGTTTAAAAACATGCTCCAGGTTGTTTACTGCGGTACACATCTAGACAGTACACATCTATTATCTTTTCAGTACAAACAAAAAAGTACAATTTACAATCAAATTTAACCCATAATAATATTGAGCTTCGAAAAAAAGAACATTTTTTTTGATGTATAATAAAGACTTACTTCAACAAACCAACGAACAGTAGTGTTTGACCTACAAAAAGTTTACAAAAAAGTTAGAAGAGAAAGTTTATTTATAAAATATTTACATTTATAATATATTATATATTTGTACAGGAACAATTTAACATATACAAAATAATCGCTTATGAGGTTTCTTGATTAGTACTCGTAAATTGGGTGGTCACTATCTTTAAAGGAAAACGATCGCGGGATTTAGTAAATTGTAAAAGTCATTAAGTGGTTTATTAAAAAATTTATTTGAGAAATACTTCTGCCAAGGGCGTTACATTTCACGTGGTTTGTAATCAGTGTAACAGGTGAAATCAAGCTGAACAGCTAATTTTAAACTGAACAGCTGATTCCAAGCTGAACAGCTTATTACACTAAACAGCTGACTTCTCCACTAAAATGGCGAGTGCCATTATACTAAGTACAGAAAACCTATTTAAAACATGAACTGTATATTATCTGATTTTAAAATGTCCATTTCTCAAATCCGCGACCATTTTCTTCAAATGAAATTGTAGTTTTTTAGTATTATTTAAAAATTACGTAAACAGAATTTTTGTTTGATTGGATCCAACGATTAGAGATTTTTACTCCAGGTGTCACAGCAATCAATATTAGTCTCTTAACACCAATGTTAAATACGACACTAAAACATCAAGAATGTTTAAATTGATAGTTTCTGAGATAAAAATATAAATTCAATATTTTTGTTGGATTTTGTTGATAGTGACTACCAGACAGAACATTTATCCTTCGGGTTCATCTTAGAACCAACAGGACATCCATATGCCTGTATATTCTCAGTTTTAATTAGTCTATATAACATTTTAACCATAAATAAAGCCTTTCTGGCTGTTTTAATTGTTCAAGTAGATTGATTAATGAATGCTAAATTATTTTATTAAATTAGAAAAAATTGCTTCTAATTCTGAAATTATATAAAAAAGTGTTTTGTGAACCAACATGAAAATTTTCTTGATCATATGAGCAAAGTATTGATATATAAATACTTATTAGTCAAATCAAATTCAGTGTTTATATTTGTTAGACATATTTCTTAATTCAGATCTTGATCAATTATTAAATATCATTTTAATTACAGATTAATAAAATCTATCAAAACTAATCAAATACAGTATTACCCGGAAACCCGTGAAATATGAAGGAAAACTATGTGTATTTCATGTTATATTAAAGTAAATAGTTTCCTTTTAACTTAATTTGGTTAAAACTGAAGATTTTCCTTTGAGAATTCGACTGAGTTGGATAAAGGACCAATAACTCTGATTGGACCAGGAGGATGAACGCTGGATAAGAGTTTAGTTTCAGCATCTTCAGGACGCATAGATCCACACCAGATCTAGGTAGAAACAAGAATAGTTAGAGAGACAATAGTTTAGTTTTAGCGTCTTCAGGACGCATAGATCCACACCAGATCTAGGAATAAACAAGAATAGTTAGCTAGACAAGAGTTTAGTTTCAGCATCTTCAGGACACATAGATCCACACCAGATCTAGGGAGAAACAAGAATAGTTAGCTAGACAAGAGTTTAGTTTCAGCGTCTTCAGGACGCATAGATCCACACCAGATCTAGGTAGAAACAAGAATAGTGAGAGAGACAAGAATTTAGTTTCATAATCTTCAGGACGCATAGATCCACACCAGATCTAGGTAGAAACAAGAATGGTTAGCTAGACAGAAGTTTAGTTTCAGCATCTTCAGGACGCATAGATCCACACCAGATCTAGGTAGAAACAATAATAGTTAGCTAGACAAGAGTTTAGTCTCAGCATCTTCAGGACGCATAGATCCACACCAGATCTAGGTAGAAACAAGAATAGTGAGAGAGACAAGAATTTAGTTTCATAATCTTCAGGACGCAAAGATCCACGCCAGATCTAGGTAGAAACAATAATAGTTAGAAAGATAAGAGTTTAGTTTCAGTATGTTCAGGACGCATAGATCCACACCAGATCCGGTAGAAACAAGAAAAGTTAGCTAGACAAGAGTTTAGTTTCAGTATTTTCAAGACGCATAGATCCACACAAAATCTAGGGAGATACAAGAACAAATATCTATAAACTTAAAATTCGTTCAATCGTCTTTGATTTATCATTCTTTCTTGTAAACCATATTTTGGAATGTTTTTAGATTCGTCCTTAAAAAGAATTAATGGAAACGATTTTAATGTTGAAGTTCAATTGTTATGATTAATGGGACACCCAGTGTCTCAATTTTTTATGTTTATTGGTACACCCTGTATTTCAGGTTAACCTTAGCATGTTTATTGGACACCCAAGAAAACCAACACACGTATTAGTACACCCTGTATCCTGACCTGGGCATAGTTAAGGAAGAAGAGCTGTTCATGAGTAAGGTTTAGTCCTGGAAGTTCAGCTTCCTCACCGTGGATAGCAACCCACTTCTTATAGGCTCGATACGACTAAATATTAAAGGAACTGTAAGCGTAATTTCCAAGGCTGTATATTAAGGTTGCTTACTTCAATGTACAGGAAATGGCGTCTTCTAAGCATAGATAGAAAAATCCTTATATGACGTCACTGATAAAAGATGTGAGAGAGCATTTGACATCATATACGGATTCTATCTATCTATTCCAAAACAATGACATTTCCCGTACATTGGATCGCATCGAGAGTAAGGAACGTTATTATACAACCTTTGTAATTTCTCATGTAACCATCCAAGCAAAGATGACAATGCCCGATTGACAACTGTACTTTTAAAAGCTTTGTCTTGTCAAATATTATGAATTAGATTCAATACTTTTGTTTGTTTTTTTAAACTGTTTATTTTGATTTGTGTTATTTCTCGAAAATGCATGCGGCCAGAGGAAACATATATTTAAATGTCTTGTTTTATTATATGAAATTATATCAAATCTTTATATTTTAGAATTTAGTTTTCTTAAGGACTATGGGGAGAATGCCTGTACTCTGCCAGACAATGTTGTTTATATGTTCAGCGCACAATAATTAATCTGCATATTTATCATTCTTATTAATCTTGTTGACAGCATACAGGCCTACATACTGTCTACTGTCTACTGTCTACCATAAATTACAATGGATTTTTTCTCGATTAATAAAGAATCTAAAGAACAAAAAACGAAAATAATTTACCTGTTTCAGACCTCCGTTGTCTGCTATATTTTCTCCTTGGGTCATTTTACCGTTGACATTTAGGTCTATTCCGTCTATCTTGTAGGAACTATACTGATCCACAATACATTTAGCCTGAACAATCAAATAAAAATAAATAGTTGATGAATTGCAGAGCAAATATGTAAAATGAACTTAGTATAAGCTTAATAAACTTGTAGCATATTAATAAACCTCTTCAGATTGCCTTGATTTCAAAACCTCTAAGAATTCTTTTAAAAATGATTTTACAGAAAATTTTCAAACAAACATGTTATTATGAGCTTAAAACCCTAGTCGGAGATATCGAAAAAATTCATAGAATATCGTTTTCTAAACCTATTGATAATGGAATGTTGCAGATATAATTTTTTTAATTGAATAATTATATGGAGCACTTTAAACTGTACCTTCATTTTTCAAGAATTTCTATTTATTTTTACAAAAAAATGAAAGCCACATTCCGGAAAAACAATCACTATTTAGAAAAAGTTCAAGATCTCGACATTTTATTTCTGGGTTTTACGTTAGCAGATAGATTATAGACAAACTTACTCAGATTGTAGGGATTTTGAAACATCTAAGAATTCTAATAATTATCAATTTAATTGAGCCAAGCTTTGATCGGGGACTTATATCTTGTTTTTTAGTTTTATTAAACATAAATGAAACGTGTTTTAGAACTTTACTTTAGAATAGTTTTGTATTTCAAGTTCTTGATATCTAATTTATTGTATATTAGACTTTATATTGAAGCAATAATTTATCAAGAATGGTTCCTTTAATAACCATGAACTGGTTTTATTGCTTCTACATATATTCTTGCATTTATTAAACTTTATATTACTTTATTAAGAAATACTATCCCATGGCGGCGCAACGTTAAACTTGGGCACCACCGATTAGTTAATACAGGGTGTCCCACGATTTGCGATTTGCGGGACTAATCAGAAAATTTAAGAAGAAGAATAATTTTGAAAAATTTAATAAGGCTAATTTAAGAATTTACTTGCGGAAAATACAAGTTTTTTTAAGAAATATGGTTTTATTTTGGCGTTATAACTCGGAGATAATCTAATATGATATGAGACGCTCTGTATGTGGCGAATTTTGCCTTGCAATATAGGGTGGCGCTACATTAACAACTCAGTAATTGACAAATGAATTTAGGAAATGAAAAAGCTAGTAAGTTGTAACCAAACAATTCTTAATTTAATAAATGTTCTCCCTCTCGAATTGTTGTAACATAAAATTCAAACGAAGATGTTTATGAATTAAAAAGTCATTTGCCATCGTCGAATATACTCAAATTTAAGCTAAAAACAAAACTATGAAAATTTTCCATGTACATTCGAAAACATCAAATATAAAAATTTACTTTTTGCACCAGCTGATAGATAAATGCATACAATGTAAATATTCTCATCATCATATGAATTACATATAACATATAACATCAACAAATTGCCTGCTTGCTAGAAACTTTATCTAGGCTAATGAACTAGGCTAATTACAGGACACATTAGTTCCAAAACTAACACTTGACCCATTTCTAAAACTAAGTGTGAGAAATGGGCACAAATTGAAAGACTGGGGTTTTCGGATCCCGGCCTATATATCGAAAGTAAAAGTCAATAATACAAACTATAACCAACATTTTGTTAAGCATAACGAGGACAACAATTCCAAATTTAAAACAATTTTCTAAAAACAAAATTATAAAAGGAGTTCTTGTTATGTTAAAACCCTTGACCGTTTTAAGAACATATCCTGAAGTTGAATCATTGTCTCGTTTTCGAGACAAAACCCACTTTCCCGTTTTTGAGTATAATCCACTTTTCAGAACAAAACTGAATTTTATAACTTACAAAATAAATCACTGAAAGTAAAAAATATGTTGTAAATATTAATATTTTGATTTCTCAATGCTTTAATGATTTTAAAATTATTAAAGAACAGTATGTATTAATTTTTCCATTTTGTTTATATTTTACCTTATCAAAAATCTTGTTTTGTTACGTAAGTGGGTAAATGCTTGACAATTGACATTGATATGATCTCAAAAACTAATGCTCACACCTTATTATTAGTTTAAAGTTAACATTTTTGGCTTCAATATAGTTTTAGCCATTTTTATAAATGTATGGTATAGTTTTGTTCAACTTGGCTTGGATTTATAGATATATATGCTTGGAAAAGATAACTTTGCAGATTTGATTCATTTCTAACACTCAACGTTAGAAATGAACCAAGTTTTAGTTTTGGAACTAATTTCCCCTGAATTAACTTTATTTAAAAAACAGTTTAAACAAAAAATGCTTTTTCATCTATTTAAAAATAATTTGCATTACATTTACAACTTGAGCCATCCAGAAAAAATCAGTTTTAAAAAATCATTCTGAAATTCTTTTTAAAAAGTTTTAAAAATATGGGTGGTGCATTAAGCGATACGAGTACAAGATTAACACAATGTTTGTTTTACATCTCATTTTGATTATACAGTGAGACACAACTGTGAAATTAGAAGACGACTAAAAGACTAACTAAATAGTCTAAAACATGACAAACACAAGTTGATTTTCAACTGCTGGTAAAACTTTTTCTTTTTAACAACATCAAATACACAATGCACATATGTCTTCCTTCTATTCCACAATTTTATGGGTCTCACTGTATATAGTTATGTAAACAATCTTGTTAAGATTATATTATTTACCTGTTTTCTGAATCTTGAAATAGTGTGATTGTTCCACCACTGCTGAAGGTTACCATGTTTATCAAACTGTCGACCCTAAAGTTTAAATTTCAAGGTTTAACACTGAAAGTTTCATCACCATCAATATTTATGTTCAGGAAAATTGGTTTAGTTCTGAAAGAGGATTTTCCTACCAGTTTTATGTTTTAAAGGAAGAATGGAAAATTTTTTAAACGATTGGTTACAAGATATTACAAGTTTTTCATCTAAAAATTACAAGGTTTCCGGCGATTCGCGTTCTATTTTCTAGTACAGTGATAACCAGAAAACTCTGTAATAGTAAGTCGACTTTTAGACTCAATTTATGACTAAATATTCCAATGAACTTGAGGCACAAGAATCGTGCAGTGTAAACAGACCCATTTCACGTAATGAGTAAGGCATTCGCTTTGTAACAACATCAAATGCTTTGATGCCGCTTTCATATTCCACACTTTTCTGGTTATCACTGTAACAATTTCAGCTTTTAAATAAAATATTTTTTCTGCGTTTATCACAACAAGTAAACTAAATTTTGCCACAAAGTTAAATTTTACAATCCCTTTTTTAAGCAACTTGACGGCGTAAACCTTTTTATATTTCAAGCTTAGAATCTAAAGTTTAAGATATCTAACACCTACAACATTGGGTTTCAAAGTGATTATAAAATCTGAGTTTGTGGCAAAACTCTTTGGGCCAGATTGGTTCGTTTTCCGGGGTTTTGGCGTGTATTGGATATAAACAAACAGACAAGACAATTTGAAAATACATTCTCTTGATATTCAGATTACTTTGTCAAATTTTAAAATAGAAACTATCGAGATGTGAATGTAAAAACAAATCTGAACCAACAGGATTCACACTGCATATCATTAACCTTGACATCAAGAGAGGATTTATTATGTGACAGTGATTCTGATTTATAACGGTACCCCTAAACCAGGTTTCTGATCAAGAGGGAATTATTTCCATATTTTTAATTTTTTAATTCAATTGTGATTCCCTACAAATCCGATTTGTGCATTTCTACTGCAGAAAAACATATAGAAATTATCAGACTTAAACATTTTATAACCTAGAGTAATGACAATATCTTTCACATAATAGACCAAAGCTAAAATCTTTGGAATAATGAATATCGAGATTAATGCCTGATCCTCTCTTTTTCTTAATATCGAGACTAACTTAATCTTGCAGTTGTATCCTGTAAAGTGTATAAAATTCAACCAATCAAAGTCGCGTATATGAAGCTGATAAATTTGAAATTTTGCGCGCCATCTCAGATTAATATACAGAAACGGTAGGGACGGTTTTTGATTTTTCCCTACTATATCCAAGAAAGAATGGTTTAAAAAGAAAATCAAAAGTGTGTCCATTGGATACTCAGATTAAGTAATCGGAATTAATGATATCTTATTCTAGAGTTTTCAGCTCTGTTAAAGGTTTCAAGGGTACTATTGTGAATCGGGCATTGCCGTTTTTGCATTGAAGATAACTTGAAATTATGCCTACAATCCCTTTAAAAGTTTTGAAAAATGAACTAACCTTGTCATCAAAACCATGAGTGATCTCATGTCCAATAACAACTCCTATGCCACCGTAGTTCAAACTTTTAGGGAAGTTTTTGCTATAGAAAAGAGGCTGTAAGATCCCTGGAACATAATAATACAAGTTAATAAGATTTTAACACTTTAAAGTTTGGTATGTCGGATAGCATTCTTTGAATCAATCAGGTTATTTTTTTTTGTGTTTTTTTCAATTTGGAAATAAACGAGTAGGAATAATTTTTTGTGCAAATTGATTTTTTTGTGAAAATATGCTAATTGACATTGGAATTTCAGTGAATATCTTATAAATGAATTTAAAAAAATAATTCGTATAAACATCTTCGCTGATTTTAATCGTAAAGTCTTTTCTTCAGAAAGAAGAAGATCTATTTTAATCTATCTTTCATTAAGTTGTCTGTATCAAGATGCCAAGAAATATATGTATACAGATTAATAAAAGCTGTTCGCCAATAGGATAATACATATCATTATAACAATTATAGATATCTATGTTTTGTTTATTTAAGCTGTTTATTTTCATTTGCGGTTTCTCTGCGAAAAGACTTGCGCATTTCTTGTTTGTTAGAATGAACGGAGAAATTCGGAAAAATAAACACTTTTTGAGTAAGAAAAACGACGGTATCTTCCACATTTTTTATCTGATTAAGGTTTCAAGGATAACGTTCACCCTGGACTAACCAGAGTTAGAAGCATTCGGTATCTTCTATTTGGAATCTTAATCAAACAATCTTTAAACTTACGGTTTTGTTTGTTTTAGACTTTTCATTCAAAATGTATTTGTCGGAAAAAAATTATTTTATGAAAAGGGCTAAAAAATTATGTCTTATAGCAAAATTGTGATCGAAAGTCACAGCTTTCTGGAATATTGACAAGACCGTTATAAATCGGGAATTGCCATCTTTGCATTACGGTTTACTTGAAATTACGCTTACAGTCCTTTTCAACACAAGATTAGAAACATTTACCTGCCGGGATAACTATATCGTTCTTGTTAGGACTATAGAAACATTTACCTGCCGGGATAACTATATCGTTCTTGTTAGGACTATAGAAACATTTACCTGCCGGGATAACTATATCGTTCTTGTTAGGACTATAGAAACATTTACCTGCCGGGATAACTATATCGTTCTTGTTAGGACTATAGAAACATTNCCCCCCCCCCCCTCCGTTTTTCAATCATAAACATCTAAACGCAATTTATGCATTTCAAGGCGAAAGTTTCAAGAAAATCGTGGTTAGAAACTTTTATCACAAAAGAGCTGAGCTACGTAGTCTAACTTTAAGTTCTCTAAAGAAACTTTTGAATCTTAAGTTTCTTATTCGTAGATCTCTTGTGAGTCAGAGATGAATTATCTTATTATTCTTAAATACACTGAATCCTCGAAATTTATCAAGAGTTACAGGCTCTGTTAAAGACTAAACTTAAAATTGCATTTTACTAATTACAAAAAATCATATTTCATATGCCCCCCCCCCTTTTTCATTAGTTCACCAAGAATAATTAATTTAAAAAAAATTCAGATTAATATTGTTGTAGGAATTTTAATTCAGAATAATATTGTAGGAATTTTAATTGAGACATAACTTTTCCTTGTTCACTGGTTTTCCCAGTTTTCCTAAATTCTTCAGAGACTCCATCTTCATCATGTTCAAAATATTATCTAATAAGTAAAAGTGTTTAGAAATATGTACCTTTTCAAATTGATTCGTTTCCTAGATTACTCTGATTTTCAATTTCTATATATCTATTATTACCCAATATTATTGACCTTAGATATTTCAAACTATGACATCTGTTAGATTAAACCATATACAATTTGAAATATCAAAGGCGTATACACTCAGATAGCAAAGATAAGGAATTTGAAAATTTGAGTTTGTGGCATTGACTCAATTTCATTGCAAAAAGTTTTAAAATTTTCATTAGGACATTAGGAATATTATAATACCAAGAAAGGAATCGTTGGAGAGCGAGATATAAACATATTCTTCCAGAAGAGCTGTCTCATTAAGAATATAATCAGGATACCCAATCCTTTCATTCATCGAGTTCGCCTTGGGAAAAAAAAATTTAATTTTGAAAAAAAAAATTTTAATTTTTTTGAGCCTACCTTGTCCCTTGCAACAGCTCTGGTTTCTTCGTCCATCCAATGGTTTTCAGAGAGTAATTCATTATACGCTTCTCTAAAGCAGAGAGTAATTCATTATATACTTCTCTAAAGCAGAGAGTAATTCATTATATACTTCTCTAAAGCAGAGAGTAATTCATTATACGCTTCTCTAAAGCAGAGAGTAATTTATTATACGCTTCTCTAAAGCAGAGAGTAATTCATTATATACTTCTCTAAAGCAGAGAGTAATTCATTATACGCTTCTCTAAAGCAGAGAGTAATTCATTATATACTTCTCTAAAGCAGAGAGTAATTCATTATACGCTTCTCTAAAGCAGAGAGTAATTCATTATATACTTCTCTAGAGCAGAGAGTAATTCATTATATACTTCTCTAAAGCAGAGAGTAATTCATTATATACTTCTCTAAAGCAGAGAGTTATTCATTGTACAGTTCTCTAAAGCAGAGAGTAATTCATTATACGCTTCTCTAAATCAGAGAGTAATTCATTATTCTCTAAAGCAGAGAGTAATTCATTATACACTTCTCTAAAGCAGAGAGTAATTCATTATATACTTCTCTAAAGCAGAGAGTAATTTATTATATACTTCTTTAAAGCAGAGAGTAATTCATTATACACTTCTCTAAAGCAGAGAGTAATTCATTATACACTTCTCTAAAGAAAACAAACATAAAACACAGACTACACGCAAAGGACAGGAGGTTAGTAAAATATTTTATTAATGTTCAGACATTGCTTAACAATATAGCATCAAAGCTAATCATGACAAGTAGAAATGAACATTTGCCTCAAACTATAATTCTTATCCCTATATCTTGTAACCTGATGTCATGGTCTAGAACATTGGGTTGCAAAGATATAGGACTTAGAAATTCACAGTTTGTGGCAAAGACTCAATTCCTTTGAACCGGCAGCAGACAATTCAGCAACCTAGCTCAAATTTATGTTCGGTCCCAGGTTTGAGAATACAAATGTTACCTGATCCCATGAATCATCTCTAGAGCAACAGCTTTACTCTCATGGTTAAAATGATCTTTAACAAAGAGAGACCCGACAGCCATACCCATCTTTTTATTAACCCACTCAACACACATGCTCCATCTTTAAATAAAATTATTAAATTGAAATAGAAAAAATGAAAAAAACAAACATTTTTTTCAATATTACTTTTTGAATAGATTGTTTTATCCATAAAAAGTTCACCTGGTTATTGTGGAAGGAATTTAAAAATTAATATAACGAATAATGAAAGAGATAATCATCGTGTTTTGTTCTGTCAAATTCATGGATTTAATAAATAATTTCTGTACTTTGAACTCTTCAATTTGATTGTACACATGATGCTAAATTCTTGATTTAGTAATCATGATTTTGTCAGATTAATTATCTTATCTCATTTAAAAATAAACAAAGACTATTTTTAAAATCCACGATAGGAATCCAGTTTTTGTAACAAACTCAATTTTTCAAATCTTATATTTCTGCATACCGATATGCTAAACCATTTATATTTTAAATTATGAATTCTGTTAGACCAAATATTTTAAGTTTGAAATACCAAAGGTTTACACTGGTTGCAAAGATATTGAGATTAGAAAATTTGAGTTTGCGGCAAAAACTTATTTTTTTTGCAACAAAAATTAGGTTTTGGCAAAAAAAGGGAGAAACGTGTTTCCATGAGTATTTTCATAAAGAGCAACAATATCTTTAAAGAAAAAGTTTAATCAATCACTTTTTAATATTCTTCAGATTTAACAAAAATTATGGGAAAAATACCTATTTCTCTCTGCAAGAACCCCTAGAAGAACTTTTCTAAACTCTACCCTTGGCATCTGGTAATCAGGAGGTAGATACGGCATCAGATCCATTACAACCCTCCACAGTATATAGTTGTAAACAACTCTCTTATCCTCAGATTTAAGGAGGACTCCTAGCTTCTCCAGATACGGCTGAGCATAGCTCACCAACTGTAAGTGATTAAAGGGATTGTACATGCTTTTCCATGTGATTTTCTATTAAAAAAATAAGATGTCCGATTTACCATGGTACCGTGTAACCTTTGTCTGTGACTTACATATATATGCAGTACAGAGCAAATATAACAATAGATGGCAACGTAGAATTTGTAAACTTTCAGTACAGCTTTCAGGGGCGGATATAAGGATTCTGTAGGGGGGGGATTACTCTGATTTTCAAT
>NW_019396135.1:307020-311986 GCF_000591075.1 Eurytemora carolleeae | reverse complement strand
AGGGGCTTTTTAGATTTGAAATAGAAACACATCTAAATACTAAAATGTCAAAATAACATTAAATATCAGATAAGAAATTTAATTGCACAGTCATGGATGTCTATTCACGGGGGTGTTTCATTGTGCACAGAGGGAATTTTGAGACTCTTTATTTTATATTTTCTCTATGGTTGAAGTAGTTTAGAATAAACAGATGTAATTATGAATATTAATCAGACAAGGTTTATAAGATTAGAACCAGCTGATTGATTAATGGAATATTAGAAACACTAAAGAAAAAAAGATTTGGTTACACAAGTTATTTATTTATACCAACCATGTGCTGCAATCAATCAAACATTCGCCAACCAAACATTTTATCAACCAAACATTTTATCAACCAAACATTCGTCACCCAAGCATTTATCAACCGAACATTTCATCAACCAAACATCAACCAATATTCCATCAACTAAGCATTCCATCAACTAAACATTCCATCAACCAAACATCTCATCAACCAACATTCCATCAACTAATTATTCGATCAACGAGGGAGGCGTGGCTGCTCTCTCGGTTTTTGAATTGCTCCCAGGATTTTGGAGTTGCTCTCAGGGGTTTGGAGTCAAATGTGAAAATTTATTCGAGAAAAGTCCGTCAAAGTTCTTTGTTTAGATAAAGTTTTTGTGCCCGACAAAATTAATTATAAACAATAATAAAAATTATTAATAATAATGATAATTTTAGAATAAAGTGCTTATCTCACAGTAACTGCATATAAGTACAATTTCATGTGTTCTTTATTTTCGATCTGTTTTTACAATATTTTATTTAATCTTGAAAAATTTCGTTTTCCTTGTAATATTTGACACTATTTGTATTTGATAATCTATTTGGTCCAGACAATAAGTGCAACGAGTACCGTTGTAATCGGACACACCACTTTTTAAATATGTCTGAAGTCCATTAAAAACAAAATTATAAGTGTTTTTTTGCTAACCTCCAAACTGTCATCGATATCTCTGCCCAAGATGTTGAAGAAGTAAACTTTCCAATTAATTTGAGGGATCCTTGATGTCAGCTCTCCGACACTTATCTGTCAACAAACATCATTGGATCATCGTAGTTTAAGATTCAAATTCACAAAAAAAGAGAAAAAATGCAAAAACTGAAGATTTCATTTCACACGAAATGCATTTTTTGACACTCATTCATGATAAAGAAATCTCATAAAATTTTAAAGAATCTCCAAAAGAAATAGCTTTTACAGTTAAAAGATTTTTTTCAGGACGGAACAAAATGTCTACCATTTGGTATGCAAAAAGAACAAAAATTTTCCATGAAGATATTTTATCTAAAACAAACGGTTTCATAAGGAATTAGATACTTGACATGACTCCATGATGTATTGCCTTGTTATACCACTGTCCAGTATCATGTCTATCTGCTTCATCAAGAGATATATTTGCCAACAGTTTCTCAAATTCAATAACTTCCCACATCTCTTGACTGGCAAGAGACACAGGAGCACCCAGAATTATGGCAACCTTTAAACAAAATGATACAAATATTTGAATATATATATATATATATATATATATATCTATATATATAATTTGGTATCCTGGATTTAAGGTATGCAAGTACATGAGTTCAGTTCTTTATATATATATATATATATAATTTGGTATCCTGGATTTAAGGTATGCAAGTACATGAGTTCAGTTCTTTATATATATATATATATATAATTTGGTATCCTGGATTTAAGGTATGCAAGTATATGAGTCCAGTTCTTTATTGTCCAATGTCAGGACTATTTGCTTCAAACTCTAATTTTCTAAACTTTACACTTTTGTAATCTGATTTCGTATTTAGAGCTTTGATATTTACATTAATGAATTTTGCTAGATCAAATTCTCAATCCTGCAAAGATTAGAAAATACAAGTTTAAAGCGAGTTATTAATTTCTTTTTTTAAAAAGTAATCAACTAATGAAGTTTATACCAGGGGTGGATACAGGATTTAAGTGAGGGGGGTGCGAAATTTATTTCGGAACAAAAAAATCCAAATTTAAGAACAAAAAGACGTGAAAATTTTTTTAAAGATAGATATTTGTCCTGTCTAACATTAGGTTTTCTTTCCCTTAAGTGATATTGAGAAGCTATTCTAAAATCTCATGGGGGTTCAAAGTTCCTGCCGCCCCCCCCCTGTATCCACCCCTGTATACCTTTGTCATGTAGTTATGATATGCATTAAGATCATGTTTAGATCTATCTGACAAGTAATATTCCCTGCTAGGAAGCCCCAGGTGTGGTTGATCTATCTAAACAAAGATTACTGAACATTTACCCTTTTCCACTGTCAATTTCATACAATGCGAAGAGAAAACTGTGGAATAAGTAGACGAAAAGTGTATTTGTAACTTATTAAATCAGTTATCAAGATTACAGGGTCTGTTTACATTGCACAATTGCTAAGTCTAATATTTACTGTAATACTTAAATTCATTACTTGAGTCTAAAAGTTATTTTCCTATTCCAGAGTTTAAATATATTTTTGGTTCTGAGTTTGAAATTAATTAATTAACTGTACCAAGATGGTAAGATCAACTTCTTACTATGCATTAATTCTATGATATATGTAGTAATGTTGAAGGATTCGATAATGGTGTTAATACTGAAATAATAAATGTTTTGGTAATAATTAATATTGCAGCTTCTTTAATCTTTACAATTTTCTGCATATAAATAAATCTGTACAATATAATACTATTAATACACTAGTTCTTTCAAATTATAAATATTGGTATCTCTAAATAACTTGCTTAGAAAATGCTCAGCAGAAGAGTCTTTAAAGTGGGCTTTATATAAAAACAATCCAGTAAAGAAAAAAAATCTGAAAAATCTTCTTGACTTATTTTAAGAAGATATATTTGTATATATGTACATATGTTAGCTATAGCTGGCCAAACAGCCTGGCCAAATTGGCTGAATTTTTTTCAGAGAACCAATGGGCACTGCACCGTGGGGAAACAAAAATCGTATTTTTTTTTTAGAAATTTAAGTTTTTTCAAAAGTCCACAGGCAACGCCGGGCACTTTAGCTAGTAAATAATATATTTAAATATTGAATATTGTATTTCTACCTGGAGAATATATTGATCACTATTCCTATCATCAGGTCCAACCCAGGCATCAATCAGGAATCCAGAGTTTACAAGTTTTCTTACTTCTCCCAGAACCTTCTCCATTGAAGGAGGTTCCTTCCAGTCAGACATAGTTACTGGCCAACCTCCTAGCTCGGATACAGCGTCTCTGAATTCAAGAAATGTGTTTTTAATGGAAACCCCATTTACTTAAAGGGACAGCTCACGTGTCTTCAAAAGAGACCCCCCCCCTCTTTTGTTTGAAAAGTGACACGGACGATTCACATCGGATTTCCTGTACACCTCTCCCTCTGAGCATCATATAAGAAAGATATTGCTGCCGAAATATGTTGAATTCTTACAATTTTATGCAGTCTCTTTACATCTAAATCCGCAATATACTTTTATAGAAAACCAGTATTAAAAATGTTCAATTTTCAGACAGGAACAACATAATATCTTTGTTTTAAATGTAACTCAAGAAGTCGAGGGTACAGTCCCCTTAAAAAAGAACATTTTAGTTACCTTAATGGCTTGTCTCCGATTTTCTCAATAAGCTGATTGTTAATACATGACTGGTAAAACTTCTTGACTTGCTTTGTCATATTTAGGTCTTTCTCTTCAATCGGTTGTTCAAGAAGCCCTTTCAACAGTATTTGCAGCTGATCAGCCAACACCTCGAAGGTTGAAACACTCGACCTATCTTCAGGTATTATATGTTTCTTGTTCCATGTTCCACAAGCATACTGAAAGAAATCATCACATGGATCGGCTTGAGTATCCATAGCTGCCAGTAGGGACGCAGCTGTTTGGACGCAGTCAGCTGTCACACACATTTTACTCTTCCCACTCTCCTCTCCTAACTTAAAACTGTGAAACAAGCAAGGGTGTAAAAAACAAAGTATGAGAATGAGTAACAAGCATAAAAAAAGGATAATTACAAGTCCGCAAAGGTCCCAGGCTATGCGATGTCTTCTGCAAAGAACCGCTGGAATTCTGGATGTCCATGGACAAATGTACTTGGAAGTAACATCACTAACTGGTAAACTACAGTCTTTAGCAATCACACTTGCTCGTCCATCAAGTGTAAGAACACTTGCTCTGCTGTCTACAGCCATGAACCCATCGTCCACAACTGGGGGGACAACATCCACCTGCCTCATGTTTACTAGCTGCTATCCACCAGACATTATTCTAAATTACAAAATATTTTTTTTTTAATCATTTAAAGTCATAAGTTGTAACAATTCATGCATGGTGTGTACTGTGATGTTCTAGGGGCAGAAATGAAAATATTAAACCACAGTATTTTTATTAAATGTGAGCTAAACTACACAGTTGTGGAAATTAAGCATCAACTCTTGAGAACGGACTTACTTTAAAGTATCGCTTAGTTTTGCCTAAAGCCAACCAAGTTATAATTCTTAGCGGCTCTGGATAAATTTTGTATTTTCAATCTCCATCTTATGCAGACTTTTGGAATAATCGATTCTTATTCTCTACAATACAACTTTGATTAAGGAATTAACCATTGATCCTCAAATTCAAAAGTTTCAATGTTGGATATCGAGATCAGCGTTCAATATTGACAATATCCACACAGAAGTTCAGATTTCTGTTTCCATTAACTTTAATGACAGTTTTCTAATCTCTATAGGGAAAATGTTCAATATCAACAAATATATGTGAACATTTTAGGTAACAAAATAATTTTGACCTTTTTTGTTTGTTTACATTTTCAAGAATTCTAAAAGTTTTAACACCCATTTAAATACATTGTTTTGTTTTGAGCTAAAATTTAGTCTGAACTGAAGTTGCCCCCCTCTACCCCCCCCCCCCC
>NW_019396135.1:277830-306971 GCF_000591075.1 Eurytemora carolleeae | reverse complement strand
GGGGGGGGGGGGGGTGGAGGGGCTTTTTAGATTTGAAATAGAAACACATCTAAATACTAAAATGTCAAAATAACATTAAATATCAGATAAGAAATTTAATTGCACAGTCATGGATGTCTATTCACGGGGGTGTTTCATTGTGCACAGAGGGAATTTTGAGACTCTTTATTTTATATTTTCTCTATGGTTGAAGTAGTTTAGAATAAACAGATGTAATTATGAATATTAATCAGACAAGGTTTATAAGATTAGAACCAGCTGATTGATTAATGGAATATTAGAAACACTAAAGAAAAAAAGATTTGGTTACACAAGTTATTTATTTATACCAACCATGTGCTGCAATCAATCAAACATTCGCCAACCAAACATTTTATCAACCAAACATTTTATCAACCAAACATTCGTCACCCAAGCATTTATCAACCGAACATTTCATCAACCAAACATCAACCAATATTCCATCAACTAAGCATTCCATCAACTAAACATTCCATCAACCAAACATCTCATCAACCAACATTCCATCAACTAATTATTCGATCAACGAGGGAGGCGTGGCTGCTCTCTCGGTTTTTGAATTGCTCCCAGGATTTTGGAGTTGCTCTCAGGGGTTTGGAGTCAAATGTGAAAATTTATTCGAGAAAAGTCCGTCAAAGTTCTTTGTTTAGATATTTGCAGGGAAAAAATCACAAATTTCAGTCCAACTAGCCTGTGGAGGTCATATAGTTTTGATTATCCAAACTGAAAACATTTGTTTTAGCTTATACATTAAAGATTATTGGTAAATGTAAAAAAATCTTTTTTTTAGCTGGATAAAGAAAGGTTTCATTTGAGCTGGTCTTATACATCTTTATAAATTATCTAATTTCAAAGTTTTTTTCAAAAAAATCCAATTCTTCTCTCACAAAATTTTTTAAGGTTCAATTTAAAAATGCGTTTTTACTCAACAGTCTTAAAATAAGAATTGTTCTATGTCGAATCTAGAGCCTTCTATATGGCCCGCACTTTAATTTCTTTAATTTCCTCAGATATCTAAATAATTTGATGATTTTTGGTACAGTATGGGGCGTGGGCTATGTAGAATTGGCTCTAAATTTGACATAGAACAATTCTTATTTTGTGACTGTTGAGTAAAACGCATATTTAATTGCACCAACCAATTAAAGATTGTTTTATGCGAAAATTTGGATTTTTCCGAAAAAAATCTTAAAATGTGCTCAATTTTTGTCTTTCATTGTTGCTGCTGGATAAAACCGCCACTTTAAAGGAGAAACCAGGATTGAAAAAATCATTTTTTTTGAAGAATAAGAGAAATAATTCGTATTAATTTTTGATAAATTCTTTTGTCATTCTATGAATGAATGGTCACTTAAAAATAAAGACTACAGTCCCTAGGATGAATATAGTGGAGGATGGTAATGTTATAGAAATTAGAGACATTTATTTGCATTAGGGAGTTTAAATTGCAATAAAAACTGTATGGAATTGCAAACACAGGAATATCAAGTTTCAGAATACATCAGTCTGCTTCTATATTGTCTTACATTTTTTTACCGCAAAACAACCATTTTCTTTCTTAATTTTGTATTGTCAAAACTGGAAAGAAAACAATATCTATTGTTTCCATCACTGGTTCATTTCCGTGCCGAGCCATCTTTTGACCTGCTACATCAAGCGGTACAGTTTACAGTACACATACAGACAATATAACGCAAAGCGGGACGGTACGCCAAATGAACAATCCCCTTCAAGTAACGTTTATATGAAATATGGATTCTAAAAGTTTTGATACAGTGGTCACTGCCCACTGATTTACGAAAAGTTTAGAAGTCTTGGGAAACTGGACACCCTTTTAGAATACTAAGATTATGTCGAATGAGATATCTACAAAGAATTTTGAACCTTGCTACAAACTCAAATATTCTAATCCTTATATCTTTGCAACCTGATGGTGTAAACCTTTGATTTTCCCAACTAAAATTATTTGATCTAACAGAGCTGAAAACTTTAGAATGAAATATCCAATTGTCAGATCAATTTGCTTCTCTGGAGTTTAAATTCATGTGGAGAACAAGCAATATTTAAACTGGATATTAAGAAAAAGAGTGGTTTAAGCCTTAATCCTGATATCCACCATTCTAAAGTTTTCAGCTCAGAATTCATAAATTGAAAAATCTAAGATCTACGACATTGGGTTGTAGTGTGTATAGGGATTAGAAAATCAGAGTTTGTGGCAAAGAATCAATTCCTTTTATTTTGAGTTTTGATAACTTTTTCCCATTTAGATTCACAAACTTTTCTGATTTATTTTGAAAAAAAAAACAGAGTACATTTACTAGCGTTCCTCTTATATTTGTAAGAGCTAGAAACAGATTTAAAGAGAACAGAGTTAATCTTCGGAGAAAATAAAACTGCCACTAAATACCTTAGAATAATATTGAATAGGGGGAATTAATTCGATCTTCTTGGAAGAAAACAAATGTTTTAAACATTTTCTTTCATGTCGTTTTAAGTCTTAAATGTGATAATATAAAACGTACTTACAAGATCACTAAGACGAAAAAGTACAAAATTTTGTTAATTTCTCAATTGTTTCTGGAGCAAGAAATGCGAAGGTCACATATGATTCACCACAAATGAAAATATTTAGTTTTGATAACAAAAAAAAGGAATTAACTAACTCATACTTCTAATTCATTCAGACAACACTCTTATGGGTACCATTGTGAATATAACATGCCACTGTATCAACCGAGGTTCACTTGAAATAAAATTTTTAGTCCTATTAATAAATTTGGCAGAAATTCATGTAAATTCTAATTAGAGTTTCTGGTTCAGTAGATGCTCTCTTAAATAATAATCTTAAGCGTAAAAGTATTTGTTTGATCATTCATCTTTAATAATCCGAACTCGTAAACTATTCTAAGCTTTTGCTTACAAAAAGAATTTGAAATTTCAACATCATTGCCACAAGGGGCGTGTACAGGAATTTGTCACAATAGACCCCCTCTAAGCACTATTATGAACTACTTGTACTCCGGATAAAACCCGACTTTCATTAAAATAAATGCTATGCTTTGGTTCTTTTAAAAATAACACATATATGGTTGAAATTTATTAATAAAGAAGCTAATCTTGATTATAAAGATAGTTAAGAGCTAACCTTGATTATAAAGATAGTTAAGAGCTAACCTTGATTATAAAGATAGTTAAGAGCTAACCTTGATTATAAAGATAGTTAAGAGCTAATTCAACCTAATCATACCAGGTTCGACTTCTTTTAATTATAAATTCTACCTTCCCTAAATGTTTTATTTCTCAAGGTCTTCATGGACTCGTGATTTTTAGTTAATTTAATAAATATTTTTTCTTGAAATTCTATCAATTGACTTTGATTTCTTTTCAGCTTTTATGAAGCTAATAACGTCATTACAGGTGCGTTGTTTAAAAGGAAGAGGGGTATGTGCGGCGGAATTGGTTTAATGGGAGGGGGGGGGGGCGTAAATAATTGCCACTTTATTTATTTTTTACATTTAAACCTTGAAACCTTTTGATCAATAATGTGAAGGAAAATGTCATTTCCTAGCTTAAAAAGTGATGAATTCTGTTGATTCCTACATGGTTTCACTGAAGAAGAAATGAGCAAGTCACTTTTGTAGAGAAACCACAATTGAAACTAACCAGTTTTCAAAATTAAAAACAGTCAGACAAATGTTAAATAAATATCACGTTTATAGAACCTTGAAGAGGCGGTGCATGTTTTTTTTTCTTTTCATAGAGGGCGTTCAAAGCATTGGCTGTTGCAAACATGTGAAATATCTGTGAATAAATTTAAGTATAGTACTATACTGCGTACTGTGCTTCTTAATTCTGAATATTTCAATTGAAGCCAGCAGCATGGATGAATATATATCACTTCAAACAATATTGAAGGGATAGAAACTTAAACAATATGTTAAAGAATACATTCGACACACATAGAGAGGAATAAGTTTTAAGATATAAAACTCAAGAGCTTAAACTTAGATAACTCAATTTACTAACTTATAATTTACAAGAGAAACTTGATAGTTGGCTAGAAAGGTCTTGTATCAATTAAGTGTTAAAAAGAAAATGTACAAATGGAATTTCTGAAAGAGAAATTAAAAAGACTCAAAGTCAAACTAAAAAGTTGTCCTACATCGGGTTTCTATACGAATAAGAATTTAAAACCTTAGATCTACGGACTACAGGGTGATTTAAACATCAAAAACAACTTTTTTAGAATTAATAAAATTATTGATTCAAATCATTTTATAATAATAACCAGACTTCAGTAAGCTTCTTCATCTAAATTTAGAAATAATTTAGAAATAAGCAGATGGTGAATGGTTTTTTCTTTAAAGAATAAAGAATATATAAGAATATTTATCATTTCTAAAATTGTTTTTCAGATTGAATATTGACAGGACAACACAATATTCTAAGCGTATTCTATTTAAAAAAAAAAATCATAAAAAAAAATTAAAATTTGTTATGCATGATTCCGAACCTGAGGATGGGCGTTTTTTAAAAAAAAAAAGATTAGTTTATCGTTACATATTTTTTTTGAAATAATGAGAAAATAAATTGGCTGTGTTTGATGAGAGTGGCTGAGCTAGACTGTTGCTGATTATCATCTCTCCTTCTCTCGGAGTTTGGGGCAACCTCTCCTTATCTATCTATCTATCTATCTATCTATCTATCTATCTATCTATCCATCTATGCATCTATCCATCTTACCACCTTTACACATTTATTCAACCATCTTACAGCCACCCTTCGAATATTTCTTCAAAGTTTTAAATTCCATTTTCTCGGAAAACTTTTCTTTTAAAAATTGTCATTTAAAAAAGTAATTATGTCTGTTACCCAGGGCCGTAACTGAGTGTTTCAGTTTTCATAATTTTGTGATCAAAACTAGTCATTGAAGCTAGATTTTAATTTTCTTTTATATTTAATTTTTTATTATAATAATTCTCCTTTGCTTTACCTTAAATTTGACGTTTTCATAATAAACTTATTTTTGATGATGATAAGAGCTAATATAGAAATTTTTATTAGTTTATTATAAAATTTAGTTGTTCTAGCTTAATTTTGTTAATAGCTCACATTGAAAATTGTTTTAAGTTAACTATCAAAGGAATAGAGTTTATGTCACAAACTCTACTTTTCTAATATCTATATCTTTGCTATCCAATGTCGTAGACCTTTTATATTTCAAAATATGAATTCTATTAGACCAAATAATCTAAGTTTGAAATATGAAAGGTTTACATCATCAGATTGTAAAGATATAGGGATTAGACAATTTGAGTTTGTGGCAAAAAAAAGCAGTTCCTTTAGTCATTTTTTCTTAATTTTCTGATTGTATTTTTTCAAACTACAACTACACTCTCAAAACAACCTTTCTGACCTAATAACCCCTGAACAATTGGTATGTTGATCAAGAATCTTATCCTAAAGATGGGGGGTGCTGCCCCCCCCTCAATGCAGGATCAAAGGGGGAAAACGTCCAGTTGCCGCCCCCCTTCACTCAGTTACGGCCCATATATTATTGGTTGGGGTGAGAGGACTAGGTCTCAGTGAGTTAGGTGTGAACATTTTTTAAATAGGATTGTTTACCCATCTGACAAATGTTCAAAATCAATATTTTTGAAATTAGAAATAAAATTTTGTCTGTTTTACCGTCTTCTGCTCAAAAATGTTCATGAGGTTCAGAATGATAAATGATACAACGGATTAAATGAACAATTTCAGTAAAAACATACATTTAAAAATTAAGAACTAAAAATCTTTGAGAAATAACCTTTTTTTACGATAAAAAAGGCGTGAAGCATCCTGAATAAGAGTTTGCCGAAATAAAAATTCCCCTTTATATCACCCATCTGGGAGTAATTGTCCTGTCTCTCCTCTTAGTTCTCTAACTTATGGCTTACATCACGTACTTATCAATTGTCAGGAAACTATTATTAGGGAAAGCATGAAATATTCTTTTTCAAAGGGACTGTTCACTTGTTTATAAATATAAAAATTATTCCAATTCTTGGAGTTAGGAATACAACTAAGCAAATCTCTCTGCCCAATAATGTCACAATGAATTTAATAATCCAAGGGTGTTTAACAAAATAAAGATTTACACAGATTTCAAAAAAATGTGTTTGCCCGAATAGTTCAGATGTTTCTGGGACACACACAAAAGCACCCCCCCCCCCCCTCCCATAAAAGACATTTTAGATGTATATCAGTGTCATTTTGAATCCGGATCATGGATCTGTACTGAAAACAATGGATCCAGGCCCTGAACATTTCTAAAAGATTTACTGATTTTTTAAAAATATTCAACAATTTTTCTCCCTTTTTTGCTTCTTTTTCTGCTAAAAGTAAAACTTATTAATTTAGAGATTAGAAATCTGTAATTAATATCTTATTAGGAAACAATTGAGTTTCTTGTTTTGAGAGCAAAAGTTATTTTTTAGCAGGCTTTGATTGATCTATATTTTTTTGCGAATCCAGATCCAGGGAGCCAAAATATCGCAGATGCAGAACCTGGGAGCCAAAATTTTGCAGATCCAGATCCAGGGAGCTAAATTATTGCAGATCTGGATCCAGGGAGCTAAAATATTGCAGATCCGGATCCAGGGAGCTAAAATATTGCAGATCCGGATCCAAGGAGCCAAAATATTGCAGATCAGGATCCAGGGAGCTAAAATATTGCAGATCCGGATCCATGGAGCTAAAATATTGCAGATTTGGATCCAGGGAGCTAAAAGATTGCAGATCCGGATCCAGAGGGCTAAAATATTGCAGATCCGGATCCAGGGAGCTAAAATATTGCAGATCCGGATCCAAGGAGCCAAAATATTGCAGATCCAGATCCAGGGAGCCAAAATATTGCAAATCCGGATCCAGGGAGCCAAGATATTGCAGATCCGGATTCAGGGAGCCAAAATATTACAGATCTAACAAATATTAACCAATGTCTTTTTTTATTTAAAGAAAAGATGTATTGTGTAATTGTATCACTATCAGGGATACAGTTTATCTATTTCTCTTAAAAGAAACATCTAAATGAAAATTGGCACCAAATCCATTGCAAAATTGGAATTCATTTCACACCATTTTCCACAACCACTCCATAGATTTAAATCCTCAACCTAACACATTGGGAAAAATGTATAGAAACTTCTTCCTCCGGAAACATAATCTAATCAATCAAAACCCTTTCAGCAAAATGTCAAAATAAAGTCAAAAGAAAATTCAATCTCAATTTCTTCAGACTTCGATGGGTCCATAAAGCTGGCCTTCTTTACTAAATTAAAAAGTGCTTATTACATTTAAGTATATTTCATTTCAGCTCGAGATACTGGTTGTTCTATGGGGGTCTATGAGGTCTAGTTATACCAGTAATGTCACATATATTGGACTTTCTCCTTCTGAAGAATAATAGCATAGATCTAAAGTAATTGTATCATTGAAACCTGATGGAGTGAACCTTTGATATTTCAAACATAAGACTATTTGATCCAAGTTTTATAGTTTAAAATATCTAAAATTTACAACTACAGGTTGCAAAGATAAAGGGATTCCAAAATTTGAGTGAGAGTGGCAAGGATGATTCCTTTAATGTCAAGTTGATCTAGACTAGCACTTTTTATAGAATTTCATTCCTTTCTGAATCAAAATCATCAAAAACCTTTAGAGAAAATAGAAAGTAGTTGATAATAAATAATATATTACATATAATAATAATCTTTTATTTTTAAATACTAAATCTATTGATTACATTTTTAATTAAGACTTCATAAAATTCCAAAATCGGTCTATTGCAAATATTCAAAGTTCCTGCTTAGCATGTTTAGATATAATGTTGGCTACACTGCTAGCACTGTTCAAGCATCCCTCAAAGTTAGATGAAGATGAGAATGCATCTCCTGCCAGGATTAGATTTGGGTTCCGGGATATCACTACACTACCAGGATTCCCAGGGTAGAAGCTGCTTACCTAAATATCAAAATAAAAAAACCTTATGTTTGAAAATTTTAAATTTTTATGTTTTTTTTAAAAGGTAATTTTTTTTCACTATTTTGCCAACTAATTGTTAAAAAAGCTACTACCCTGAAAAGATCCCGATAAATATTATCCAACAGTGTAGCTTTGAATTATAATAGATATCTTATATGTCCTCATTGCCATAACAAGCTGATTTAACCAAAATCAATTAGTTCTAGTAAGTTTGATTGTGTACAATAACCTTTAACAGCTGAAATAATTGGGCCCACATTTTTTGTACCAATTCATATATTACCCCAGAGAACGTTTATGGCTGATTGAAATTGAAAAATGTTGACTATTATGATTTTTGAAAATACTCCTATTTAGAGTAGATGTTAAAATGGCAGCTTGAAATTCAACAATTAAATGTTAAACTTGTTACTGAAAAAAGAACATGAAGTGCCATAAAGCATTGTTCATAAAATTACAGTCCATATTAGCAATCTATCTTAATGTAGTATTTTATTTTAAATATAGTCCTTACAAGCAAACTATGAAAGTCATTCTTCAAAAAATCCTTTACCTGGGAATACTTCCACTTCATACACTTCACACTGGCAGGCTTAGGCCACATAGGAAACAATTCAAATAAAGAATTGATGAGTTTATCCTTTAACTGCTCTGGGTTTACATCAATATTTTGCACTCCAAAAGGAACACTGGAGTGAACAAGAACAGAAGTTGGACCTTGTTCATCCCCTCTCTTCAAGTTATCAATGGAGATAAACCTGAAATAAACATTTATCAGATCCAATCATGAAACGTTTTATGAGATGTACAGCTCATAAAACGTCATAACATCATTACTTTCATATTTTCCTGAAGATAAAACAAAGAATATCCTTTTTTCTTCAAAACAATGTTGGCAAGAAAAGAAAAAAAACAATACCTAAATATTGGATGTTTGTTGATGTATTTACTGGTCCACTCAACAGATAAATTAACATTCTCATCAAAGAACAAACCCAATACAAACCGAGAACTATACCGCACACTCTAAAAAGTAACCACAATCAGGTTGTCTTACAAAATCAACAAAAAAGGTTGACAACATTTAACATTAAAAATTAAGTGTGAACATCTATCAAAATTGCCACTAATTTTCCTAAAAAATAAGAAGTTTATTTATATAAACCCAAAATTGTTAACTTTAAATAAGAAAAGAAAATTAGCTTTACCATTTTTTCAGGTAATTATAAAATATCACTAAGAACTATAAAAACGTATATAAAAATGCCTTTAAGGCTGAAAAGATGAAACGAATAAATGAATTTTAAAGAATTTTTCAGAGGTTAATATTTCATACCTAGCTTGGGAACCAAGTTTTTACTGAAGGCTAAATTTCTCTATAATAATCAACAAACTTAACTAAAAAATTTAAACATTTCTTTGTACCTACCCATTTACCCAATTCAAAATTTTAAGCAAATTTGTAAAGGTGTTCCATGATTTATGATCAGACCTGCATACAAATAATTTAATATATATATATATATATAGATGAACAACCTTGAGACCATTCAGTACACTTGCATCTTCCTTCAATAATTCTGCAATATCTCCTCCAAGCAACTTTATATATATATACCTTGAGACCATTCAGTACACTTGCATCTTCCTTCAATAATTCTGCAATATCTCCTCCAAACAACTTTATATATATATACCTTGAGACCATTCAGTACACTTGCATCTTCCTTCAATAATTCTGCAATATCTCCTCCAAGTTCTAAGATCTATTCACAAGTATAAAAACCACTGTAGCTTTAATCCATCAAGATAAATATCAGCATTTTTCCTTTAAATTAAATATTACTTCACCCCCTGGGTCTCAGTAGAAGGAGGGTTGGGAAGAGAAATTTTAAAAGATTTGTGGAAGAACTGAATTCCTTTACAACAATCCTTTACTTTTCAGGAAAACGAAAAAAGATTCTGATATTTTGTCAATAATATCAATTTTGTCAATGAAAAATGAGGAAAAGGGTTATAATTTGAAAATTGGAAAACAGTTTCAATATTTTTTTATTCTATAAACATTTTATAAAATTGTGAATGTATTCCTGTGGAACAGGCATGGTAAGAACAACTGTTTCAAACTCCTCCTAAAAATTTAATTTGCAAATATTTTTTTTATAAACTCTTTTTGTTCATATTTTAATAATTACAGCAAAAAAATAAAAGATGATCTTTTTCTAAATTTAATTATTCTATGATTTCATTTAAAGGGAGTGACCGGCAGTGTATGGTAGCTGAACTGAGAATGTAGCTTTGTAGAGTAATTTTTTATGATTTATTTGAGACCTATCAGACGTTCAGCAAGAGCGCAAATTCGATCTTGAAATCCTTATCTTTGTAGGGATGATTTTGATAATCAGGTTTTTAAAAATCATTCCATTACGACCACGAAAAATGAAACAAAGATATGACATTAAACTAATAAGTTGTTCAGGAACAGATGGAAAAAATACAAATTAACTCTCACTTTCGAAAATAAGTAATCTTATTCAGTTATTCGTTTCTGTAATATCTCATTGTTCAAAAACATTTTCAGTAGATTTCCTGGAATTTAATTGAAAAGACAACATTTGAAGAACTTAAAGAAATCAGCAAAGAAATTTGTTAAGAATAAGAATATCAAAATAACAATGAAAAGGAAATAGTGATTAATTCTAACATTAATTCATTGACAAATTTCTTTCAAGAAATATGTTCCAAAGCATCCAATTAGTTTACTTTAGAATTTTTGTTACATTTTTCGTCGTTGTTATTGAAATATTTATAAAAAAAACCGATTCTCAAAATCATCTCTCCAGAATAGACAATGAAGGAGGATTTTTTTTAATTGAATTTGTACTTTTGCTGAACATATATGCACCGTAAAAACATCTAATAGGCCTCAAATGAATCCTTTAAAATTTTATATCAAAAAAGCATTCTCAGTTCAACTACCACACAGTGCCGGTCACTCCCTTTAATTAGTCTTTTTTAACCTCTAATCCCTTTTCAGAGACAACTTTCCATTTATTCCCAGATTTTGACAGTTCAACAATTCTCTGATTGAAATGAACTTGGGCTCCAGATCTAAACAAATATTTCTTATTGTAGAATTTAAACCTTTTATAAAGAAAAAAATTTAAATGCTAATGAGAAAGTGTGGTTGCAAGAAAAGTTTGCTCAAATTGTTTGCTTTCCATTATTTGTAGTATACATATAATTATGCCACTTTGTTTCTTAAAATCAAATACTGCGATTTGATAATTTTCGTTTCATTTACTTGATTGAAAACTGAACAAAATTCATAAGTAAAGGAATTGAGTCTTTGGAACAAAATCAAATATTTAAACCTCAATATCTTTAGAGCCCGATGTTGTAAACCTTTGATATTTCAAACTTAGATTATTTGATCTAACAGAATTCATAGTTTGAAATATCTTAGATATACAACATTTGGTTCCAAAGATATAGTGAGTAGAAAATCAGAGTTTGTAGCAAAGACTCAACTCCTTTGAACGCACAAAAAGGCACATAGAAAATGCTTAAAATAGCGGTATTTAATTCTAATTGTTTCAAAATTAAAATTAAAAATAAGATTCATGCATGATCGCAGCATTAAATTTCAATAAAATAAATAAAAAGAATTAACATTTATTATTTATGACAAAAATGTTCATGTTTGCAGGGACACCCTTCAAATAAAGCAGAACGATATTGAATAAAGAAATGTATGTAATAAAGAGGATGTATAATTATAATCTTACTCAGTGATATATATCATCTATGAATAATGATCCATCTATTACCTTTGAAAGAAATGTTTCACTATAGTAGACATTCCATTTGGAGCTGTATAGTGCAGAACCCTAGGGTCTTCAGACCTGGGATTGACAAAATAATATAAAATATTATGAAAGAGAAGAAAAACATCCAAAAATGACTCGCTTTTCATGTTATATTTAAAGTTTTGAATTGAAATTCACTCTGTAACTTTAAAACTTTAATGCATTAAAAATACGGCTTTTTTAGAGGTTTATAAGAATCTGAGATGTTTGATTTATAATTGTGTACTACGGTGTAACTGTCCAGGGAGAGGGAGCTAGAAGCTAGAAGGCTGTAAGAGTGGGAATAGATTTAATGAAAACTATTGACTGCAAATATTCTTTAACTTTTTGTCTTGTTTTTCATTAGTAAATAATTAGAGTTAGGACCAAAAACAGTGGTTTATACCAGGCACTAAAGATAAATTATTTGAGTTTCCTGAATCCTTCTATTCCCTGTTGATAAGAATCATTTTGTTGAGAAAATATTTTTTTTTGTTAAAATATACTTTGCATGTCTGTCTGTCTGTTTGTATCCAATAAATGTCAAAACTTCTGAACCGATCTGGCCCAAATTTTGTGTGACACCTCACATGACCCAAGAGAAGGCTTCTAGATGCTCAAAATTACGAAAATTTGTGTCCGAAAGTTTTTGATTTTTGTAAACTTTGCGCGAAAAAATATTATGAAATTCATTTGAATTTATTTGCAAGAACAGATGCCATAACTTTTGAATCGGACTGATCCTTTTCATTTATAGCTCAACAGATTATATCAATCCTTTGATTAAACCACTAAAGTGCTCAACCAATAAAAGAGAAATGTCTTATAAATCTCTCGATCACAGAAGTGACTAGTCCCTGTAGCGAGTTATCTATCCTGCCCCGAACTATATTTCCGACCTTAGGACTTAAACATCAAATATCAAATAGATTCTGCCTGAGAGTCAAGTTGAGTTAGAACTCCTGCAGATAAAAGCTGATTGTACATGTCCTAAAATAATTTGTATTGTAACAAAGCATATGTTATGAATATCTTACATAAATAATACTAAATAAGGGGAAATTGTAACCTACTTAAAGGGACCGTTCACTTATTTGGGTAATTTCAGGGTCAACTAAACAGTCTATTCGCTCTTGATTGGTCTTACTTTTCAAAGACAACTGTGGCCGGAAAAAAAGCCGATTTTTCGTTCAGAATTTGAGCGGAAAGGGACGGTCCCTCTCTATAGACACTATTTGATGTTTTTTTCAGTAACAGCAGCCCAATAACATTTAAATTTATTATATTTTAATGTCATTATGTGTTCGTTATTATGTACTAAAATATGAAAACTTTTGATATTTGAGTTAGCAAGAAATGAACGTTTTTCGTATTAAAACATGTAAAATGTGTATACAAAGACGACGTCTCTACGACAATCAATTAATCATTAATCGTATTTTGGTTCGTAGATTTTGTAGATTTTGTTCCCGCATGTGCACAACTTTTCATTTGTCATGCCGCGTTCAATTCAGCTTTTTACACAGGCACTGCAAAATTTGAATGCGATAAAATAGTGTTATTTTAGAAATAGAAAGTTAAAAAAAAAAAAAATAAAAAAATAATGACATTTGCAATTAACGATTAGATACTACAGTTTAATTTTATATTCGAAATATATTTTGATCCACAACATACTGAAAAAAACATCAAAAAGAGATTGCCTTAAATTAAGTTTAAACAAGTCCTTCGTCAAAGTATGAATAACTTAAAAGAAATTGAGTCTTTCCTGCAAAAACTTAAATTTTCTAATCCCTATATCTTTAGAACATGATGGTGTAAACCTCTAATATTTCAAACTAAGATTATTTGATCGAACAGAATTCATAGGAAAAAAAATTTCTAAGATCTACGGCATTGGGTTGCAAAGATATTGGGATTAGAAAATCAGAGTTTGTGACAAAGACTCAATTTCTTTAATAAATCAGACCTTATTTTACAACCTTTTTAGTCTTCCCTTTTACCTTGTGGAGTACTTGAGATTCTGAACTAGCAGAAACATATTGTGCTCCTAAGTCAACTTTACACTTTACAGAACATATTACTTTGATCATCAAGGTGATAAATCACAGGATAATTAATCCTAGACAAGCCCTAGACTACAAGGTGATAAATCACAGGATAATTAATCCTAGACAAGCCCTAGATTACAAGGTGATAAATCACAAGATAATTAATCCGAGACAAGCCCTAGACTACAAGGTGATAAATCACAGGATAATTAATCTGAGACAAGCCCTAGACTACAAGGTGATAAATCACAGGATAATTAATCCGAGACAAGCCGTAGATTACAAGGCTTCATTGACATATCTTAAAGGGACTTGTAAGCGTAGTTTTAAGTGCAAAGAGTAAATTCCCGATTTAAACCGTACCCTTTAAACCTTTGATTAATCATCAAGAACATTTTTCTTAAAAACAGTTTGCATACAAAGGGTATTGTTGTGAATCCGCTACACACATTTGAAATCATGTATATAGTTTCTTAAATAGGATTTAAAATGTAGATTTTTTCTTTTTACATTTGAACTCTTGATCTTGAGTCTTTAATAAAAAACATTTGTAATGAAAGTAATTTGCTCCTGTGGATTTCCAGTGCTTCTAGATGTTGACATGCGACCCCCAGCTCCTCTTGCCTTATCCCAAACAGTTAAGCTTTCCTAGATTACATGTAAAATTACATCACTAACAAGAGAACCATGTGAAATATCTCTTATTGTCATTTTTATATTTTTATGCAGCAAGAAAATCATTGATCTTTTTTTACCCAAATTAAGTATTTTCCTCAATAAAACCGATAAAACCAAACCTTAAAAGGAATTTTATTCATGACTGTTTAGGATACAAGAGCGTTTGATAAGTTTTCATTAAATTGAATAAAAAAATACAAAAATAAAATTTCTGCAGAAATTTTTCTTTTTTTCTTTTCCTCATAGATATTTTTTCTGAAATCCTAAAGGCGGTTTTAGTAAGATATCATGGACAAGACCTTTATAAAACTTATCATTTTTGTACATGGATCTCACAGAAAGTGTCTCTACTTAACCTAACCCGTGGCCGCAGCGCTCGGCCCCCTCTTTAGATACTCAACTTTTCATTTTCCCCCCCAGATCGAAAATAATTTCCCACAGGGCAGGAGAGAGGGGTTAATTCTTGAAATTTTATACCCCTGAAAACTCCGATAGCTAAAGCATAACCTGAGGTATGGTTTCAGCTAGAAGAGAAACTGTTGCTGCAGATGTTATTCCTCCCCCTACAACTAATATTCTAGCACAGGACGACATGCTTTATCTCTGAAATTTTGCCAGGAGAAAAATAATATAAGTAAAACTTTTAAAGAATTTTCAAAATACAAAAATATACATTAATTGTTCATTAAGCCATAACTAATAAAAATGGACACCAGACTAATTAAAGGTTTTTACAAAACAATGATTTAGTTTAATTCAACAAATTTTATAGAACCGAGCTTGCAAGCATCACGTACGTCACTTGAACGTCACTTAGATGTTAGATAGTAACTAGTCTAACTCTAGACATGCACTTTTCCAAAGCAACGAACTTGGTAGGTAACCATAACTAACTGTTACGTTACGTTGCTGTATATATAATGTATGTTAATGTATACTCTGAACTCTGCCGACCAGTGTACGCAATGTATACACTGAACTTTCGATTCTAACAGAGAAAGGAAAGGAGTCGCGGCTTTGAGCCCCTTAATAATATCATCCGAACCACATCAAAAAAGTTTCCAACCATTTTATCAGGAGAGGGAGGGCGAGGGGTCAGGGGTGATATTTTTTGTCTTCTCTATTTTCTCGACTTTCTGGATACATTTGAAATAATCTTACAGCCCAACAGGGGCGTAACTGAGGCCTGAGAGGGGAGCCACAGGGCGCCTCCCCCCCCCCCCTGTAGGAACACATTTTAGAACAATATATCAATCTTTTAACATAATAAAGTGATTATTAGGTCTAAAAGATTGTTTTAAGAATAAACGTAGTAATTGCTTAGGTATAAAAAGATAGCTCTAAATAATTATTTCATAATGCATTTTTTAAAATGTTCTATGTGAGCTTTAGATACCAACAAATATAGCTAAAATGACCAGTTTGAAAATGAAATTCTAAAAAATTCTTTTAAAGCTTTAAGATATCTTTAATTTCAAGCAATTACTAGAATTGTCTAATTAAGGTAAAGCTAAGTAATACACATGATGATAAAACAATGAAATTATGAAAAATGTAAAAAAAACTCTGAACTAAAGCCCAATAGCCAAATGTTCTAAAAAAACGTGCCCAGCCCTAGAAAGTATGTATGTTCTGAATATATGCTAAATATTATATTTTAATACTTAACTATACTTAAACCCCTAGACATAGTAATGGGTAAAATATTGAAGAATATTTTAATAAATTGAGGAGAAATTTTCATATATCAAATTCCAACACGTATATTTAACAAATTATATTACAAACCTTAATACAGACTTTAATATTATGGAAAAGAATAATTGGAACAAATAAACACAGTTAAAAGGAGGAAATTAAAAAGAACTGACATGCCATGTCAGTAATGCGGAGTTAACGGGAAACGATAGTTTTTTTTTCACTGCATGAACGAAATTTTAAAGAACATGTCATTGGTTAGAAAAATTAATGATCAGGCCTAATTTGCCTGTTCTAACTTGATGATTATAAATCCCAACTGTGTAGCTCACCGCACATATACATTAAATTTATTTTGTGTTTACAATCATAGATTAAAATCATAATTTAGAAATTTTACAATCCTCTAGGGATGATATAAGATCATGTTGATCTTTAAAAAGAACATTAAAAACTAGGTTAATATCTAAACACTTCAACATTTCAGGGAATATTTGTTTGTTTTTTGTTTCTTCACAACTTTAGAAAGATTAAATTATACTTACCTTAACTATTTCTTGAGAAGGAGTGTTTCTTTACGTTAGCGATATACTTTTTATGAATTTTATCTGTTTCATATTTTTAAGATCAAAATATTTTCTTAATTTACAACAAAACATCATTATAGTCATGGAGTGGAAACTAAGTACTAACTTAAATTTACAGTCTTACTTAGAAAAAAACCACTAGAATTCTTCTAAAGTGATAAGATAATAAGATGGGCGAGACTTTTTCTTATTTTAAGTTTTTTAAGAGTGAAATTTATAAAAGGGAATAGCTAAAAATTACGTCTTACTGGAAAACAATTGTCAAACTCAATCCATAATTCATATGTTTATTGTTTCCCCTGTTTTCACATTAATACAAATATGAATACTAAGTTATAAAATGCTATTCTTAAAATGAAAACTAATCTACTTTTGAAGCTCAATGTTATTGATTAATAAAAATTTTATTACAATATCATAAAATATAATACTTAAAATAAAGGTATGAAAGCTAATTTACTTTTGAAGATCAATATTATTGTTTAAAATAAATATCATTTTATTTTTAAGATGAAGGTACAGGGTTACCAACAAAGAATGAGACTTCAGAGACAAGTACTACGGAATTTATACTGTTTTTCTCCTATATTCATAGTTCCCTTTGGATGCTAACTTGTTTCTTTCTTTGCAAGATCATTAAAAAGTTATTGAAAAACTTTATTCATGCAGAAAGCTTAATTTAACCTTGAATTCGCCATACTACAAGAGTTTTGAGATGTCTTTTTACAGTCTCATGTTTTGTGGGTAACCCTGTATTTGTAAATTATTTTTATTTCGAAGCTCAATATTATTGTTTTAACCAGAATATTGCAAAATAAATGAACAAAGTCGTCTTTATTAAAATTTGTATAATGTATACTATAGGCACTACTCCTACCTGATCAGAAATAAGTGTTGGGGTATCCTGTTCATAATATCCTGATTCCTCTAGGCCATTGTGTATGTGGTCAGTGTACAGTACTATAGCTTCACTTAACACCTTCAAAAGTCACAGATTATGTACAGTGTACAGTGTATCACTGTACACTGTACAGTACTATAGCTAGGGCGGAAGTGGAGTCGTCTTTGTTCAAAATTTCAATTGGAGATATCGATTTAATGTTTTTAATAGAGTTAAATATCTTTGAACGCAAATTTTCAGAAATTTTTTTTAAAAAATTCGTCTTCATTGTAGTGATATAATCGCTTACCAGGCTTACCACCGTATTCCTGGAGGAAACATGATAGTTTGTAAATAGTTTAGAATGTCTTCTTCCATAATTTTTAAGTTGTTTAATACCAAAGAAAATAATGAAAATAGTATATAGGAGTCATATTATAGTAAAATTAACTTCGAGTAAAATATATTTGAGCAAAAGCGTTTTTAAACGAAATAAACTTCAAACAGCCTTTAATATCTAATACGGTGTATGGAAGACGACATCCAAAACTATTTACCAGCTGTTATGTTTCGTGGGACACCCTGTATGTGTCCAGCAAAGTATTTCCAGTGCTAGGTTCAAATGTCGTCTTAAATGATAGGAAATCCAGATATTGTAAATATCAAGAAAATCCAGATATTTATGAAATATCATGAAAATCAAGAAAATATTAATGCATTACCTCAAATAGTTTAACTTCTAAAAATTGAGTATTCTCTGATTTCGTAAACTTCATTGAAGTCCAAACTTCCTTTATCTGAAATTACATAATAAAGATCAACATTTAAATAATATTTAAATTTTAAAAACTGCATTTTTTCTATAGTCTGTTCTTATTTGCATTTTATTTTACATTTCTAAAAAAGTTTTAAACTCGTTTGACAATTTTTCGGTTAAAATGTAAAAACGACGTTTTTTCTCTTTATATCTACTACGGGGCCAAATATAGCAGTAAATTATAAACTATCTGATATATTTGCAGTGCACAGTACAACTGTACAGGGTGAGCAAAATTGTTCAGGACTATTTACAATTATCTTATGAATGCTAGAAAAAATCTGCAGAAAAGTTGCATAATTGTATCTGCCATTGTTCCTGTACTTTTTCGGAATGGATTTAACACTGAAAAGGTCGCTAAAATCGCTACCTAGACATTCATCCAGCTGACAGCTTAGAGAAGATAAAGGACCATCTTCAACAAGATACCAGATATGAAGAAACAAACATTCAACTCTATTGCGGAAGCTTAAGGAAAATAGATACTGTCAAAGTCAGATCAAAGGTGCAGGAAGGCCCCCCCCCCATCAAGAAATACCTTCAGAATAAGATGAATAAGGCTGGATGAAATCAAGACGCCATGGCAGCTGTCATCGCCAAAGAAGGAAAACAAGAGAAAAAAGAATAGTATCAGAATTTAGTTTGATTTTGATGAAACTTGAACCAGAGTTACATATATGTAACCTATAAACAAACAGTTTTAGTCACTCATGTCATGATCGTTGTTCAGCTTTTATTAGAATATCTTCAAAAGTCCTGAACAATTTTTGGTTACCCTTTAATACCTGATATATTGAAGCTGTAAGGTCTATGGCACTAGTGGTGTACTTAATATCCTGGTATTGTGTTGTACAATGATCCAGTTCTAGGCATTTATACACTCGCTCTAACAACTAGAAATAAGAAATATTATCAATTTACTTTAGGGATTTTCCATTTTCCTAGCAATAATGTTAGCTTTGAAATGGTACGTTAAAGCATATAGATTAAAAATTCGCAAATTTTTGTCATTTAAGTCTCATCATGTGTAAAGGTAACCAAAAATAAAGTTTGAGGCTAGCCAGGATCAGCTCCATGTTTGAAATTTTCATCCTATATTTTTACAGAAGAAAATACGGAAATTACAAAATTTTCTTTCTAAATTGATTATCACGATTTGATTTTTCAATTCAGTGCTCTTATTGTTAACACAGCTATTAGAGGCCAGAAAATAAATGTTCTAAATCGATCCTTACTTCGAAATTATTTAGAAAATCGTTTGATGATCTGGCTAGATAATTTTTCCAAATATTTCCCCAACGTTAGATTGTTTGGAATTGGAAAAACATTTTTAAATTGAAAATTTAATTTTACCTTAGGTTTTGATTTGTCTAGCCAAAGATTAAATGCTGGTACGAAGTATTCTTGAAATCTAAGAAATTTGTTAAATTATTATTTTTTTTTTTGACGCATTTGTATATAGTTGATATTTCATAATATTTTTAATTTTGTATCATCTGATACTTTTGAAAACATTCATTTTTGATAATGAAGACGACATTTTCATATTTTCCAGGAAAGTTCGAAAATCCAGCGCCAGCGAAATATTATTTTTTTAAAAATTCAAAAATATTATGCAATATTCATATGAAATTTATAAAATAAAATTATGTTTATAAAACTTAGTTAAAATTACTTAAAGCCTGAAGAATGTTTTTTTTTCTTGTCTAATGTAAAAAAACACGTGCTTTTTACAATATTTGATCGGTTCAAATTGTCCGTTTCTATTTAATTGATATTTTAAATTAGAATAAAAAGAATGAACCTGTTTAGATTTAAACCACGTTTATCCACTCTAGACAGTCCCTCTCCGAACCCTTGGAACCTCCTGAAACACCAAACATAGATTGAATGATCATTATCTTTGACACAAACTCTGATTTTCTAATCCAAATATATTTGCAACCCATTGTCATAGAAAGACCTTAGATATTTCAAGTTTTTAATTCTGAAAGATCAAATAATTCAAGTTTTAAATATCAAAGGTTTACACCAAAAGGTTCCATAATATATGGATTAGAAAATTTGAGTTTGAGGCAAAAACTTAAATGATTTTATTCTTGATAAAAGTCTGCAACCCCTAAGCACGCACCTCTGCCCCTTTAGTAAAAGTAAATTCAACCTATATGAAGCATAAAGTCGGACCGCGTCAACCTTGTTGCACCGGCTAGTAATGTCTATAGAGCCAGGTACAGTACAGACTGGGACCAGAAAGGTTGACCCACCTCGGAAATTCAAATGTACTACGGCTGCCTGTTGATAAAGTCTTCAAACCCTAAGAGGAATGGTATTGCAAAAACAGGTTGCAAAGTTTAACCGGATTCATGGAAAACTTTTTAAATGAAAAGTGTTAACACAACAACTTTGCTCACAATGGGACTTCTCAGTTAAACGTTTCGTACATGATATGCTGCACATCGAATGTATTTTTTGTAAATATCTTAAGCTCGGGCTTAAATTCCCTGACACAACAAACCAAAACTATTTAATAATGATTATTTTACATTCATAATCTGATACATCATTTTTATTATCACTTTTATTTTATAGCACGCTCAAAAACTATAAACATAATATATAAAGCGAAAGAAGAAAGCTTTTTTAAAGCTTAATTCACATTGATATGAAACATCATCAATTATCATAAAAAGGGCTAAAATAGTATTCGCCTTTTGCTATAAAAAAATCTTTAACTCTATCTATAGACTCTAGTATAAATGTTGTTTTAAGAAAAGTATGGGATTTATGTATTTACATATAGATGTTAATACATAAATCACAAAAGTTTGTGATTTTTGTATTTACATATAGATGTAAATACATTAATCACAAAAGTATGTGATTTGCTTAAATCATTGAGTTATTCTCATAACTGAGGTATCTAGAATTTCAGGTGATCATCTATTATGCAAATAGTAAGTTGGCAAGTCTGATGAACAACGGTACCCGTAAACCCTTTGTCAAATCTAAAATGAATGAGTTAAGAAAATGATTATTTAAAATTGCAGTTTCTCTATAAAAGTGACTTGTGGAATGTGGATCTTGCTCCAGAAACAATGAAGGAAATGGTCAGAATAAAACAGTTTTCAAGCTAGAAGACGAACATTCAATTTTTCAATACAAAGAAAAAAAATACCTAAACTCATGACAAAGCTGAAACTGTTGAATCAGTGTTTTAAACCCCTCGTCCTCTGTCTCTAAATAAAAATTAAATATGCGAATATACAGTAAAGACCCAAAACCTGTGGGAATAGTAATCAATCTTTCAATTATATGGTGTTGTTATCCATTAGATAGTTTTGCTAATAACTTTATAATGAACTATTTTTAAGTGAAATGAAATTGCTGTATTTCATGTTAATTGGACATTTTAAAAATCAGAACTTAAGTCTACCAGTCGTCTTCCTTTTCCACAGTGTTCGTTTCTACTTTCTTATATATAAACTTTAATTAAAGAAATTAAAATTGTATTTCAATTACACATAGACAGGAAATATTTAACAAAAAATAGTTTAGTGAAAATATAAACACAAAAGGCCGAAAAAATTAAACATTAAAAAACAAAGACAGGAAAATACAAGTTTAAACAGAAATGTCAAAAAGAAGGATGTGCAGATGAAGGAATTACAGACATCACAATACTAACAGAAAAACAGATATTGAAAAGAAATATGGGTACATAAATGGAATTACAGACATATAAAGAGAAAAAAACAAATCAACAGGCAAATAAATATCTCACCAGACATAAAAACAGACATTTACATGAACAGAATAATATAAATCAAAACAACCTTGGTCATCTTCTTGACAGATATCCACTAGGATAGGATACACACGTTCACAGATCTAAAAGTTTTTTAAAAATTGAAAAAAATTATAAAATATCTATTTTGTTAATAAATATTATACAATGTATTTTAGAATTATTAAAGTAAAAAATAATTGACTCAAATTTTATTTTTATAAAATTCTATAAAACTTACAAGCCTGTTGAGCTGCTTGAAGATGGTTGCTGTATAATGAACCTTCATCGTACTAAAATATAAATTTTAAGGCCATTTGCTGAAATTTTAATTCTAGTTTTTAGTATTCAAACCAATTGCAACTGACTTCTTACAAAATTCATTTCGAATTTTACATATAAAAAATTTTCCCACTAGAAAAATGTCGACATTTAAAAAATCGTCGAAAAATGGCGTTAAGTTGAACACGAAGACTTAAATCTTTAAGTTTTTTTTTTTCTTTCAAACTAGAGTAAATTTCACAAAAATTCTAATTTTACATGCTTTTATCATTCAAGATTCAATTAGAGGAACAAAAATAAAATAAATTTCTAAGATGTTTCTGGGATATTAGCAGTTTTAATATACTTGTGCGTAAAATAACAAGATCTCTTGGTCATTAATGTTGCGTAAATTTGACCTTCTCATTCTGTCTTTAGCGTGACCGAGAATACTTTTATGCTTTTTATTCTAAGTTCCTTTCAAACTGTTCAATTGCTTGTGTAGGAATATATAATAAAGCTCTTCGCTCAATTTTTTTTATTATTATTATTTATGTATAATTATTTATGTTCAAAGCTATAGCTGCCCAAACGGCTGGACCAAATTAATTGTCTAAAATAACTAGTTTGTATTCATTTGAAATATATTTTTTTTTCAAAATAAATTTTTTTCAATTTTTATTTTAAAAACCTGTTTTCAAAATTTCACGGGAAACGCCGGGGACTTCAGCTAGTTATTATTCAAAGGCTACCTGTCAAATATTTTATCATAGAAGCATGAAGCGTTGTCTAGATCTTGAATAACCTCCTCCAGGATTAAAGAGACAGTCCCAGTTCTAAACAAGAAATATTAAATTTTTTAAACATAAATCCAGAAAAATATATTTTTTTTTAAAGTAAAAATGGGCCAAAAAGCCTTAAAAAAATGTAACCTAACATGACCCAAGGAACGTTTAATTATGGCAGTAAAATTAAGGCTTGAAAATGAAAGAGGGGGACGGAACGCTCGACAACTTGGCAAGTGTAGTTTAAAAAAGAGGTATTTTATTTGATGACAATTTTTTAAAGATTTCTTATACTTTTTACAATATAAAAACTCGGCCTTGCTTTACTTAAGACAATCTTTGAAAAGTATAATATCATGTAATTTTGACTTTTTCACTTTATTCTGGTGAACACTGTACATACTACTCACCTATTCTTAATATCTGCTTCCTCCCCTCCAGCCCTGATAACTAATCTCCTAAACCTATCCGTCACCCCCTTCTTAATCGCCAGGATAACATCGCTCCTGATCTCCTTGTTAAAGGGGCAGCAGGAGGAGAAGGTCTTCATCTCGGACAGCTGGTAGAGGCACCTGCACAAATACAGTGATTCCCACAAAACTGTAGAATAGAATAACGACATTAAAGTAATCTTTTCATGTTGTTACAAAACATGAGCATATATTCAAGGTTCCCTTTACCTGAGCATATATTCAAGGTTCCCTTTACCTGAGCATATATTCTAGGTTCCCTTTACCTGAGCATATATTCTAGGTTCCCTTTTACTTGAGCATATATTCTAGGTTCCCTTTACCTGAGCATATATTCAAGGTTCCCTTTACCTGAACATATACTCAAGGTTCCATTTACCTGAGCATATATTCTAGGTTCCCTTTACCTTAGCATATATTCTAGGTTCCCTTTACCTGAGCGTATATTCTAGGTTCCCTTTACCTGAGTAATATTCTAAATTCCCTTTACCTGAGCATATATTCAAGGTTCCATTTACCTGAGCGTATATTCAAGGTTCCCTTTACCTGGGCATATCTTCTAGGTTCCCTTTACCTGAGCATATATTCTAGGTTCCCATTACCTAAGCATATATTCTAGGTTCCCTTTAGCTGAGGGTCTATTGTGAGGAAACCATGTATTTAAATCCTTTATCTTCTCCAGGCAATCATCAATAAAACTAAACAAAATTAAGAAATAACAAGAAATATATTGAGTAATTATTGTCTTTGTTCATTCTTTAAATGATGATTTAAAAATAGATTTTAATGCATTTTTTTATTTGGATGTTTAAACGTATCTCAATTAGAACAATTACTTAAATTGAAACATTCCTAGAGAAAAAAGAATGATGACAACAATTATTCCAATACAAACATTGTGCGTCCTTGATGATGTGAATCATTAATGTGCGTCCTTATGTCATTATGTCCTTATGTCCTTTTGTCCTTAGGTCCTGTATATGTCTTAACAGTTTTGTCCTGTTTTGAAAGAGAGAATGTTGATAAATGTTGCCAGAGGTCGGAACTTTTGTGTGGAGTATCGTAAATCTTGAACCCTTGATCTCGAGATCAATGTTTAATCTCAGCTTTTTTTTAATCCGCAGATTAATTTTATCTTTATCTGATATCAAGAAAAGTGTCTAAAATTCAACAAATCAAAGTATCGTTTGTAGAAACCGAACAGCCAATCAGAAGCCAAAGAGAGAATTAAGCTGAAAATCAAAAGTGGGATATTGAGATAAAGCGAACTGGATTTAGGATATCCATCATAAGAGTTTCCAGCTCTGTTATGACAACCACGTGATATAGAAGAGGAAACTTTATTCGTAGGTCTATAAGATAAATATCGATGCTTGATCTTGTGATTCTCAACAAAAACAGTTCTAACTAGTTTCAGTGAATATTTACCTTGTAAAACTTGCCGCCAACTGTGCCTCTTCATCTTTTGATAACTTAGACTTATCCCACCTAATATATAAATATTGTATATAAGTGGCATTTAATCTTAAAGGGAACCACCCAGCACCATCCCAATAAGTAAAGGTTTGAGTTTTTGCTACAAGCTCAAATTTTCCGATCCCTAAATCTTTGTAACTTTATATTTTTTAAACTTTAGTTATATGAATAATTAATATAATTGGATAATAAAAATATATCTGAATTAAATAAAAATACATTTTTGTGATTTTTTCATTTTTAGTGTTGGATATGAATTTTTACGGGGGGGAGGGGGGGCTTATTAGGATCGTCTAAGGTGCCCCCCCCCCCCCTAAAGAATATTACCTTTGTTCTATAGTACGCAAAGAGGAGTATAATATCTCCAAATCTAAAACATTTATAATTTCTTTTTGTTATTTGTTTTCTGACCTTTATTTTGCAAACTCACGTAATTGCACACAAAAAGGAAAATAATTTTACCCATTCATGATTGATGTATTATTATCAATATTTTACAACACAATTAAATAAAAGCATACCATTAAAACATACCAGTTTCTACATCAACCTATTGAAAGCCAACAAAAATGAAACTGTTTTTAATTAAAAGGGATCAAATTAACTGCCTATCAAACGAGGGAGGGAAGGCAACCTCACCCGCACAACTTCCGAACCTCATTTTACTTACTTGCCTATTGGCGGCAGTGCGCGTCCCATGAGGATAGTATTCCAGGAATGATCTTCCGTTTATAATCGTCAATTTTTATGTATTAAAACAAAATTTTCATATTCTAAATCTGTAATGGCGTCAGAAATTACTGAAATTATATTTTCTCCTGATAAAGCAAAAGATTAATTTGCAAGAATATAGAGAAAATAGTGTTTTTTTTTAAATTTTTTTTTTCGCAACAAATCTTAGAATTGATGGCCTTTTTTGTTAATAGCTTTTGCCAATAAGTTAACAAGTGAAAAATATATTTCATGAAATGTAGATTCTAAAATTTGAAAATTTTCTTTCTAGTTATTGAGATATTTAAAGAATACAAAACTCTGTAATAAGTTATAACCTAATGATTTTAAAACCATTGGGGCTTTTTTTTACAAGCGCTAAATTTAAAATACAAATAGATCGAAATATAATTACATTTTGATCGTTNGAAAGACACTGAGAAGCGATATATTTTCCAGTCCGAACTTTGATTGTAAAATCGAATAAAAATTAATAATTAAATTAATAATTAAATAATCGAATTAATCCCGTTTTAAGTAGAAACTGACTGTTATCAGTGGAAGATCATCTCCGGAAGACCGTTTTTGGAGGTTCAGAAGCCGTATGGGGCCACGTAATGCCGCAAATAGGTAAAATGAGGTTCGGTAGCTATGGAGTGGAAGGTTGCTTTCTCTCCCTCGTCAAACCATCTGTTAAGATGCATGGCATTTTAAAAAATATTTAAAGGTTTTTACCTTTAAGAGGCTCTGTAGAATATCTGAGCTATTAACCAATTGCAAAACTTTATAAGTGTGCTTTATTATATAATGACAAATTCTTTCTCTGAGAAAATATTAGCTTAAAACGATTTCTTAAAAACTATTCTACAGTAAGAAAAAAATCGCAAGATGTAGATAATAAAAGAAAAATTACATAAGTCAGATTTCAATGAATTTGAATTTCAATGAATTTGAAAATGTACGAGTCTGGAAAAAGTTCTTTTTTTAAATGATAGGAAAAATTTAGTTTTCAAATAATGCGGGAAAATTCAAATCCATAGGATTTTACTTGTAACGGATAAGTTGAGTCTCTTTGTTTACAGAAAAAAAACACAAAAAAAAAAAAAGAATTGTAACAAACTCTTATTTTCTATAACCCATCTTTTTTCACCTGATGGTGTAGACCTTTAATATTTCAAACTTTGATCCTTTCTTCTAACAGAATTCATAGTTTGAAATATCTAAGGTCTAAAGCATTGGGTTGCAAAGATATAGAGATTAGAAAATCATAGTTTGTGACAAACGCTAAATTTCTTATATCTTTACGCATTAAAGGGACTGTCTACGCAATTTCAATTAGGTAACCCTCCATTTGAAGAGGGATTTGTCCGATTCAAGGTATTGATATCGCAGTTTTATTGGTTGACAAAAGTTTAATCTTGACATTGTTTCTGTAAACAATAAATTCGCAATTCACTCTTGATCAGACACAGCTTTTAGGTGAACCTTGTGAATCTGACGTGCCGCTTTATAACTAAAGAGTCATATGGAACTACGTCTACAGTCTCTTTAAAGGGAGTGTTCGCGAAAAATGAAAGGGGGTATAAAGGCTTACGGAGAAAAAAGCGCTTTTGATTGTCACTAATCTTACTTCTTTCTGTTGCGTCTATAAGGAGAAACTTGTTAAAACGACTCATGCTGAATAACGTAGCGTTCATGAAAATTCAGAAAGTTGCAATATTAAACTCGGATCGTAAAATAATTTAATTCAAACAAATCATTCAGACATTACAACCAATAATTATCAATAATTTTTTGACGCATTTGTATATAGTTGATATTTCATAATATTTTTAATTTTGTATCATCTGATACTTTTGAAAACATTCATTTTTGATAATGAAGACGACATTTTCATATTTTCCAGGAAAGTTCGAAAATCCAGCGCCAGCGAAATATTATTTTTTTAAATCAAAAATATCATGAAATATTTTTACTTTATACGAATGTGTCAAAAAATAATCGATGACTGTTTTTTGTGGTATCTGAATGATTTGTTTAGAATTTAATTGATTATATCATTATTTTACGATCCGAGTTGAATGTACTTCCTGAATTTGTATGGACGCTACGTTCTTCAGTATGAGAAGTTTTTTAAAATTTTCTCCTTATAGACGCAACAGATAAAGGTAAGATTAGAAACAATCAAAAGCGCTTATTTTTCGCCTTAATCCTTTACCCCCTTTCATTTTTTGCGAACACTCCCATTAAGTCATCGAATAAAGTACCTAGGTTGTCCCCTTTAGCTACAGACAGTAGAACTCTCCAGTGAACAGTAGCAACCTGTAGAAAAACATTTTTTTTAAACTAGAACTTATGGTGCTTTTTATCATTTTTATTTTTTATTTAAAGGGAGTGTTCGCGAAAATTTAAAGGGGGTGTGCGAAAAACTAACTACATAGAATGCCCCAAATTAAATTCGACATTTATAACTTGTAATATCTAAATAATTTGTTTTAAATCTAAATGACTTTTTTCTGTTTTGGTGAAATAATACAACTTCGTGGGTTCTTCGTTCTTGGGTATGAGGCGAGGCATTTTTAACCAATTTCTCCCAATTTAGACGCAACAGATAGAACTTATATTTGTAGCGATCAAACCTGAATTCGGGATCAGTCAATATCCCTTTTATTTTTCGAAAACAATCTTTTTAAATCTTCAATTATGATAAAAATAGACAAATATCTGTTGACTTAAGATTTTCGTTATTTGTATTTAAAAAAAGGTGGTGTAGGGGGGGGGGGGGACACACTGTTACCTTGAACCTGAGAGTGGTCTAATATATGCTTGAGTAAACAAAGTTAAACTAAATCATCATGATCTTTAAGAATTAAACTCATGAGAAGCAAAACGGATAAAGTAAAGTAAAGTTCATTCATTTTCCTTCTTCCTCATCCCCTTCCCCCTCATCTTTCTTTAAAGCCCCCACCCCTTTTTTGTTTAATTAATACTTAATCATTATAATATTTCCAACTCGACCTCTTCTTTCAGTCATAAATACTCCCCCCCC
>NW_019396135.1:232411-277646 GCF_000591075.1 Eurytemora carolleeae | reverse complement strand
CCTGTATTGCATGCTGATGTTTACCTGCAGGTTGTTTATATCCCCCTGTATTGCATGCTGATGTTTACCTGCAGGTTGTTTATATCCCCCTGTATTGCATGCTGCTGTTTACCTGCAGGTTGTTTATATCCCCCTGTATTGCATGCTGATATTTACCTGCAGGTTGTTAATATCCCCCTGTATTGCATGCTGATGTTTACCTGCAGGTTGTTTATATCCCCCTATATTGCATGCTGCTGTTTACCTGCAGGTTATTTATATCCCCCTGTATTGCATGCTGCTATATACCTGAAATTTTTTTATATCCCCCTGTATTGCATGCTGCTATATACCTGCAGGTTGTTTATATCCCCCTGTATTGCATGCTGCTATATACCTGCAAATTGTTTATATCCCCCTGTATTGCAAGCTGCTATATACCTGCAGATTGTTCATATTCACCTGTATTGCATGCTGCTATATACCTGTAAATTGTTTATATCCCCATGTAATGCATGCTGCTATATACCTGCAGATTGTTTATATCCTCCTGTATTGCATTCTGCTATATACCTGCAGATTGTGTATATCCCCCTGTATTGCATGCTGCTATATACCTGCAGATTGTTTATATCCCCCTGTATTGCATGCTGCTATATACCTGCAGATTGTTTATATCCCCCTGTATTGCATGCTGCTATATACCTGCTGATTGTTTATATCCCCCTGCATTGCATGCTGCTATATACCTGCAGATTGTGTATATCCCCCTGTATTGCATGCTGCTATATACCTGCAGATTGTTTTTATCCCCCTGTATTGCATGCTGCTATATACCTGCAGATTGTTTATATCCCCCTGTATTGCATGCTGATGAAGAATAGTGTTTGCTGCTTGGCAGAGAGAACCATCCCATTCAGATATTCCACCCTTAGATATTGAACGATTATTAGAATAGAAAGGTCAAGTATAGAGTTTACTGAAAGGTCTAGTATAGCGTTTATTGAAAGGTCAAGAATAGAGTTTACTGAAAGTTCAAGAATAGAGTTCTTGGAAGGTCAAGAATAGAGTTTACTGAAAGGTTAAGTATAGAGTTTACTAAAAAGTTAAGTATAAAGTTTACTAGAAGGTCAAGAATGGTGTTTACTGAAAGGTCAAATATAGAGTTTACTGAAAGGTCAAGAATAGAGTTTACTGATTAGTCAAGAATAGAGTTTACTGATTAATCAAGAATAGAGTTTACTGAAAGTTCAAGAATAGAGTTTACTGAACGGTATACAGAATAAAGTTTACTGAAAGGTCAAGAATAAAGTTTACTGAAAGGTCAAGAATAGAGTTTACTGAAAGGTCAAGAATAAAGTTTACTGAAAGGTCACGAATAGAGTTTCCTGGAAGGTCAAGTATAGAGTTTACTGATTAGTCAAGAATAGAGTTTACTGATTAGTCAAGAATAGAGTTTACTGAAAGGTCTAGGATAGCGTTTATTGAAAGGTCAAGAATAGAGTTTACTGAAAGGTCAAGAATAGAGTTTACTGAAAGGTCAAGTATAAAGTTTACTGAAAGGTCAAGAATAAAGTTTACTGAAAGGTCAAGAATAGAGTTTCCTGGAAGGTCAAGTATAGAGTTTACTGATTAGTCAAGAATAGAGTTTACTGATTAGTCAAGAATAGAGTTTACTGATTAGTCAAGTATAGAGTTTCCTGAAAGGTCAAGAATAGAGTTTACTGAAAGGTCAAGAATAAAGTTTACTGAATGGTCACGAATAGAGTTTCCTGGAAGGTCAAGTATAGAGTTTACTGATTAGTCAAGAATAGAGTTTACTGATTAGTCAAGAATAGAGTTTACTGATTAGTCAAGAATAGAGTTTACTGATTAGTCAAGTATAGAGTTTCCTGAAAGGTCAAGAATAGAGTTTACTAAAAGGTCAAGTATAAAGTTGAATGAAAGGTAACGAATACAGATTACTGACAGGTCCAGAATAAGTTTACTTAAAGGTCAAAGAGAGAGTTCAACAAAAGTTCTAGAAAAAAATCAAGAATGGATTTAACCAAAATCAAATATTATTTACTGAAAGTCGAGAAGAAGGTTAAATGTTAAGAATAGGAAAAGGTTTAGAACGATAAAATTTTAAAAGTTTTGAAGAATAGGATTGTACCTTGAGGTTAGCAATAGCATGGTTGATGAATATATGATAAAGATGAAATTGCTGTTGAAGTTCGTTCTTGTTATCTTCCTCTTCGCTCAAACCTCTGAAATTGAGATCGTAGAGATCTTTTACTATTTATATTAACAGTGATAGTTTTATTTAAAAATATGCTTTTAAGCTCATCTCAAGCAATGTATCACGCGTCATTCTCGACTTTTGCTTTAATGTGTTTTTTTTTTAAAGGTAATTGGTCCATGACCAGCACCGAATTTTAAATAAAATAAATTGTCTTTGACTTTTTTCCTGATCCCCATATTTATATATGTCATGTTTATGTTTCGTAGATAAGTTGGAACTTGCCAGAAGCAAAGCGTCAAATAATTAAGTTTATTAAAGGGAGTGTTTGCGAAAATTTAAAGGAGGTATAGGCTTACAGTGAAAAATAATCCCTTTTGAACGTTTCTAATATTAATTCTATCTGTTGCATCAATAAAGAGAAAATTGTTAAAAATGACTTATACTGGAGAATGTAACAAATTCAGAAAGTTGCAATATATTTAGTTTATTAAAGGAAGTGTTTCCGAAAATTAAAAGGGGGTATAGGGTTACGTTGAAAAATAATCGTTTTTGAACGTTTCTAATATTAATTCTATCTGTTGCATCAATAAAGAGAAAATTGTTAAAAATACTGGAGAATGTAACGTCCATACAAATTCCGAAAGTTGGAATATAAGACTTATATTGTAGAATAATCATTTTAATTTTACACAAATTATTCAGATATTACAACTTAAAGTCATCGATTATATTTCGACGCATTCGTTTATAGTTAATATTTCATAATATTTGTTATTTGTTTTATAAACATGCACTTACAACGACTTTTTGTCCGCTAGGTGTCTCTGCCACGTATACTTAGTCTTAATCATAGCATCGAGAGCAGAGACATCTGGCGGCAAACTATTTCTGCGTTTAATTGCATTGTATACAAAATGTATAAAAAAAATTATGAAATATTAACTATATACGAATGCGTCGAAAAAAAATCGATGACTATAGGTTGTAAAATATCTTTATAATTTGTTTGAAATTAAATTGACTTTTTTACGTGATCCGAGTCGTATATTGCAACTTTCTGAAATTGCATGGACGCTTCGTTCTTCAGTAAAAGTCGTTTTTAACAATATTCTCCTTATAGACGTAACAGATAGAAGTATGCTTAGTAGCCATTAAATTATAAACCCCTTTCATTTTTTTAGCGAACACTTCCTTTAAAAACTTATTATGAAGCTTTAAATTTTTCATTTTTTCAGATACGCAGCATTGTTTTCATAAATAAACATTTTAGAGAGGTTAGTTGTGCAGTGGATAGCTGGGATTCGAAGTAAAACAAATCAGGATATTTTAGAAAAGAGTGAATAATCTCTTTAAAGGGTCTGTTAGCGTAATTTCAGTGACCCTTCATGCAAAGTGCAATACCCTTGAATCCTTACACTACGTTCATGTATTAGGGGGATATTTGTGTTTAATGGCTTATATGGCTTATGGCGTGGAAACAAAGTGTTAAGCAATTAAAAGCACTTCCGTAGATTAATAGGAATATCCTTGATCACTCAAAGATTTAAATAGTACCGTTATGAATAGGAGATGCTCCTCTCTTTAAATGGAAGGTCACATGAAATTACGATTACGGTCCCTTTACGTACCTGTCTTCTCGTGAGGACAGCCATATTTTTAGATGAATAGATCCTTGAACCTTAAACAGGATAATCAGTTATTATTACAAAAAATAATATAATTTAGTGGTTTACAGAGATATTATACAGATATTTCAGAGGTAGTAAAGTCATTTCAAACCTATATTCTCCACTTTTTTATCTATGCTTGTAATTGTATATATATTTGGCTAGTTAGTCGGGTGGTAACTTTGCTTTCCAATAATTGACTTATCTGGCCCAAATTTGTTGCAGTATCTCACATGCACCCAGCAAAATTTCAATTTGTAAATTTTTATAATTCAAAATGTGTACTGGAAAAGATACGCGAAGCGAAGTTTAATTAATGAAAGAGAAAGTGCGATGATCAAGAAAATGGATGAAAGATATTTTGAATAGAATAATTAAATAAAACATATATATATATATATATATATATATATACAGTGAGAACCAGAAAACTGTCGAATTGCAAGACAAAATTACAAAGCAATATTTTTACTAGTAAGTTATTAAATCACGTATTAAGTGAGATAGGTCTGTTTACACTGCACAATTTCCAAGTCTCATGTTCATTGAATGTTTAAAGTCATAACTTGAGTGGTTTCAGTTTTTAAGGTGAGGAACGGTTGTTTTATTAACGATATTGTAAAGTTTCTAAGATATTTACGAAAAACAAAATCCTTGAATGATTTGTCAGTTTAAAACACCAGCAGCCGTTTCTCAACCATGCATGAACGGCGAAACAAAATTGTATTTACTTAACATTTGCTTTCCTTTTATTACGTCGAATTCTGACCCTGAAAGAAAATAAGAAAAAACAATGCAAAAAGTTTGAAAACTATACAAATAAAACAGTTTTGAAATGTTGGAAAGTTTTACTAAGAGTTTTAAAAAATAAAGAAGACTAGGAGCAAGAATTTATACTTAAATTAAATGTGGTTCAATACAATGTCTTCTGAACCGCATATATAGTAAGGAACAAAAACGGAAGTAATTAACAAGAACGAAAGTAAGTAACAAGAACGGAAGTAATTAACAAGAACGAGAGTAAGTAACAAGAACGGAAGTAATTAACAAGACGGGAAGTAAGTAACAAGAAAAGAAGTAAGTAACAAGAACGGAAGAAAGTAAGCAAGTAAAATATAAAATGTTTTATTTAGTAAGTAGTCCCTTTAACTTGATATATCTATAGAGTAAGGAACAAGAACGGAAGTAATTAACAAGACGGGAAGTAAGTAACAAGAAAAGAAGTAAGTAACAAGAACGGAAGAAAGTAAGCAAGTAAAATATAAAATGTTTTATTTAGTAAGTAGTCCTTTTACGTGATATATCTGTAGAGTAAGGAACAAGAACGGAAGTATGATTCTTGTTAATTAGAAGAATAAAACCAGCATCATTCCCTGACCTGTATATCTTAACCACAGGGGTGAATACAACTTCGGAACACTTTTTTAAAATATTAATTTTAGTAAAAATATCTTTTTTTAGAAAGAATTTTTTTTCCTCCGAAAATTTCCGTCGGTTTGGATTAAGATGAATAAATGAAATTCTTCAAGGATTAAGTATAAAAGAACTGATTACTCTCTCACTCACCAGTTCAATTATAATCATTGACATCCTACAATCTGCAAGGAAACCAATAGTTAGACCCTTTTCTAGATTTAGACCTGTACATGTATGTACAGGTACTCTAGAACAGTACAATCGTGAAGTGTTTACACAAATGTACAGAACACTGTTAAAGTTTATATTATAAAAGGGAAAAGTTTTCAAAACCTGAGAAATAGAATTTAAAATTAAATTAAAACTTTAAAATTTAGAAAATATAATTTTGTTTATCTGGCAAAAGGTTTAATAGTATATTGCATCAATATTTTCTTATTGTTATACATCCTTAAGACGAAAACTTTTGAAATTTCAAATTTTGAATATCAAATCTAACAGAATTATTCGTTTAAAAATATCAAAGGTACGTCAAAATTCAAATATTTGAAAATTAAAGTAATTGAGTTTTCTTATCCCAATACGTTAGAAAATACGCCTTTGATATTTCAAACTTTTAATTCTTTTAGATCGGTAAGTCAAAGTTTGAAATGACCAACCATCCATCAGGTTGTAAAGAAATAGGCGTACGTAAATTTGAGTTTGTGACAAAGGCTCAATTCCCTTTTCAATTATACAGATTTTTCAATTATTTCCCATTGATATTAGCAAAAAGTTTCAAACGCCTAGAAGCAAGTTGGAATGTATTCTCTGATTAAATATTTAAATTTGCAAAGTCTGAACACCATATCAAATATTTAAGTTCTTAAAAGAACCATATTTTTAATTAAAAGTCTAGCCAAGCTAAATCTAAAAATAAATTCTGCAAAGTTGTTTTCTTATTAAAAAATGAGAAATTAAAATTTCAAAAGCTGTATTTTTATTAATTCTACCAAATATTGAGGGGTTTGGATGGCTGTAAAGGAAATGATATCCAACAGATATCCATCAGATATCCAACAGATAACCATCAGGTATCCAACAGATATCCATCAGATATCCATCAGATATCCATCAGATATCCATCAGATATCCAATAGATATCCAACAGATATCCATCAGCTATCTTACAGATATCCAACAGATATCCATCAGATATCTAACAGTTATCCAAAAGATATCCAACAGATATATATCTAAGTGCAACTATTGGTTTACTGAAAGATGCAACTCGTGTTCCCTGTTCTCCTCTGTTCTGCTGTCCTAGTTGTCCTGCTCCCTGCAGCTCAAGCTGATGGATATGGAGGGGGACACGGTAAACCATTTTAAACGAAAATATTTAGGAAAAAAATATTTTAAACCTTTTCCCAAATCGTGAACGTATCTAACTTTACTAAACCTTATTTTGACGTGAGACAAATAATTTACATGTAAACAAAAAAATGTTTTCAATTGAACCTTCATAGAGTAGCTTATAGAACTGTAGCATTAAAATCTTTGTCGTATTAGGGATGAATGAGATACCCATATTTTTCTATCTAATAATTGAGTTTTCAGTGAATTGAAGTTATTAGAATTCACCATTATTCTGAGAAACGACAAAATCTTACTCATTCTTGCTCGGATGATGGTTTATAGAATACCCTTGAGAATGTGCCATGCATAATATTAACAGAAGGGTTAATGGAACTAGTTCCTTTAGCTCTCTTTATGTTTCTAAATCGACGTGACTTAATATTAATGCTATTTTGCTAAAGCTATTTTGCTTGTATTTATTATGTAACAATATAAAGAACTATTTGCTTTGTATGCGTTTCCATTATATAGAAATATTAATTATTGTAAAAATGTATTAATATTTTTATTTTTATTATTAGAAAATATCTTTAAACTTTACATTTACAACCTTACTAGCTGTACAATATGTACATACAAACTTATATTGATGTAAGTGTAATAACTTTTTGATTTGTTTATCAAGTCGTAGAAATAATAATAAAAAATATTACTTTATTTACAAATTAAGAAGTTTTCGGTAAAATAGTTTTCCATATAAAAGATGGAAAATTATGGTATAAAGGAATTGAGTCTTTGTCACAAACTCTGATTTTCTAATCACTAATTTTTTGGAACCAAATGTTGTAGACCTTACATATTTCAAACTATGAATTCTGTTAAATCAAATAATCAGAGTTTGAAATATCAAAGGTTTACAACATCGGGTTCTAAAGATATTGGGGTTTAAATATTTGATTTTGTTACAAAGACTCAATTCCTTTAGAATCGGATCTATTTATATATGTAATGTTCTTATTATAACATGTCATATTATACTTTATCCCATGAAACAATCGTATATTTTGACCATTTATATTAAAAAAGTACTGTCAACGTAATTGTAAGTGACTCTCCATGTCTTGAGTTGCATTTTCGATTCGCAATGATATTTCCTTAAAAAGTTAGTTTGTGTAAAAATAATTAGATTTCCATGTTTTTAACTTTGAAAATTGAGCATTTTCAATTGGAGTTTCAGAATTAAGCCTGTTCAAGCGAGGAAAATAAGAATATCTTTCACTTTCACTGATTAAAAAAGGGTTAAAAAATACCGTTGTGAATCCGACATGTCCTTTTTAATAAATTGTACTCTGAAACCGTTTACTGTACAGGGCACAGCAGTGTAGGATCTGGTACAGCCTGTATTGTGAAGGGCTCCTACTGTCAATGCCATTACTGTAAATGTGAACATGGACAGCTCCATTGCTCAGGATATGGACATGGCAGTGGAGGAGGATATGGTAAGTATATCTACCCTCCTTCCCCCCTGATCCCTAGGTATCCTCTCCCCTTTAATAAATTTTACCCTAAGAATGATAAAAGATATAAAGGCACTCCCATCTATGAAAGTCAAGGCTTGGGATTGGGACTGCTCTACTAAATTTGTACCGGCCCAGCCCTACTCTCGTACTAATCTGAAATTTGTTCCACCCCATGATTGGCTCTATTTAAATACATAATCAAAAATACGACATTAAAAAAGTGATTTTTTAGAACACTTTTTTGCGAGTATATGATTATTCTTTGACTTTTATAAACAATAAAAAATGATTTTCAATTCCAAAAAGAATTGGAGACGGAAATATCCATTTTCTTTATTCACTCTCTTCGCTCTTACTTAATTCATAAAGGAACTGAGTTCTTACCACAAACTAAAATTTTCCAATCCCTTTATCTTTGATTCCTGATGACATAGCAAATAAAAAACCCGAGTGTGTGGCAAGAACTCGCTTTTTTTAACCCATCATGAGATCACCATGCATTAATAAATAAATTTTCAGGAAAGAAGTATTGCTATGGAAGCATGGAGGGAGAATATTGCCATTGTGATTATTGTAAATGTAAACACGGATTTGGACAGGACAGCTACGGCAAGGGGTGCGGCGGTCATCACAAGAAGTAAACAATGCGCAGTACATTAGTAAACCATAGATGAACTATACGGTATTTTAGTTGCAGTACGCCTGGTGATATTTGTTATTAATCTATTTTTGTTTTTCAAGTTTTTAGAAAATATACTTTTAGACAAATTTCAAGTTTTCATATCTCCCCTTTCTCTTCACCATTTTGTAATTATTAAAAAATATTCATAAAACAAAATTCTAAAATTTGAATGTAAAGTTTAGTGTTGTTTCAAGTATTTCTTTTTACTATTTTGCACAGAGCAAACTCTTTTTTGTCAGGTTGATTATGCTTGTTTTACAGAAACAAATTAGCTTTTCTAAAATATAAAACATTGCTAGTTTCTGAACTGGAAACAGATTTCTTTCTATAATATTCTGACATTTCTGCGGAAATATGCAAAGTTGGTTTTATAATTTATAAAAAAAAAATCATCAATACTGACTTCTAATAATCAATCAATTAATCAATCAGTCACCAAATCAATTATTTAAACCATAATAAGCCCTGGCCCTGGCCCTATGTCACCCTCGAGTTCCCTCAAAAATTTCATAATGTGTAAAAAAAAGATGGAAGGCAATATTTAAGCGATTGTCACGAAGCTCCCTAATGGCATAGAGTAATATATTTTACCTGGGACCTGAGAGACCTGCCGGCCAGCTTGTACCATGTGTCCAGGCCTGTACTTGGTATATCCTTAATAAATAATCATTAGTCTAGGCTTTAAAAAAAATTCTAGATTTTGTCCCATTGTGCTGAAATCGATAGAAAGATTTTTGTTTTCTTATAAATCTTTATCCAAAGAAAATGCTCAATTTCAGCATTGTATTTAGTCACAATCATTTCGAAATTTGTTCTTATTAAACAGAGTTATAAAATTAATAAAGTAACAAAGGTTTGAAGAATGAATGGTGTCATTAGTTAAAAAGAGTTATCAAGAAAAATTTGAAACAATTTTTGAAATTTGTGCAATTTACATTACAAAATTAATTTCTGAATTTTGGCAATGAGAAGAAGAAGTTGAAAAAGCAATCACTTTTGAAGCGAATAAACTTGCAGGATTCTTTTCTTTTCTACCAAAATTGGATAAGGTTTTCTCATCATTTTTCTTAGATTGATATTATCAATTTGTTTTCAATATTTCTCACTCACAGATGAACCAGAAACTGAACACATGCCTCATACTCTAATTTTCTAATCCGGATTTCCTTACAACATAATATCATAGACCTTTGATATTGATAGAAATATCAAAATATGAAACCATCAAGTTGCAAAGATATATGAATTTGTTGTTCAGTTTCTCTATAAAGGGATTTCAACAGATCAAGAATTTCCTTAAAGGGAGAGACCGGCTATGGTAAGGAATTAAGTGCAGTCTAAATGAGAACACTTTTAGGATTCGTTTGATAACAATGCGACAAAAAATTCGACTGCTAATCAACATTTTTTGTTTTTGACTCCATTTCAGGGACTGAAAAATGTTATACAGAGGAATTTTTTTTTATGTTTTTCTCGACATTTATTTTTTGCTCTGTGCCCTAGGGGTTTCGTTACAAATTGGAAACTGAAAGTGTACTGCACCTGTACTGTTTACAAATATTAAAGTGCAAGTGTACTGCACATTTACTGTTTACAAATTGGAAATTAAAAGTGTATTGCACCTGTACTGTTTACAAATATTGTGTAAGTGTACTGCACATTTACTGTTTACAAATTGGAAATTAAAAGTGTACTGCACCTGTACTGTTTACAAATATTGTGTAAGTGTACTACACATGTACTGTTTACAAGTTGAAAACTGGAAAACTGGAAAATTGTAAGTGTGCTGAACTTGTACTGTTTACAAATTGTAAATTGTAAGTGTACTGCACCTGTACTGTTTTCAAATTGTAAAGTGTAAGTGTACTGCACTTGTACTGTTTACAAATTGTAAAGTGTAAGTGCGCTGCACTTGTACTGTTTACTAATTGTAAAGTGTAAGTGTACTGCACTTGTACTATTTTCAAATTGCAAAGAGTAAGCGTACTGCACATGTACTGTTTACTAATTGTAAAGTGTAAGTGTATTGCACCTGTACTGCCAAGGTTATACAGCCCAGGAAGTCGTCTTGATCGGAGCCTCTGTTTTCAAAACATAATAATACTGGATTTAGATTGAAAAGATGCTGCACCACGGTAAACTAGAGGCCCTAGTGGATCTAGCTTGAAAAGTTGCTGCACCACGGTAAACTAGAGGTCCTAGTGGATTTAGTTTGAAAAGATGCTGCACCACGGTAAACTGGATGCCCTAGTGGATTTTACTTGAAAAGATGCTGCACCACGGTAAACTAGATGCCCTAGTGGATTTTACTTGAAAAGATGCTGCACCACGGTAAACTAGAGGTCCTAGTGGATCTAGCTTGAAAAGATTCTGCACCACGGTAAACTAAAGGTCCTAGTTAAATGAATCTTAACCTTACAACCCATTTCCACCAATTAAAAGTAAATTTTTTGTATTTTGTATTTCATACTTTTTGTTAGATTATTTATCAAGTATTTCCGGTCTTGGAATGAAAGATCCAAAGATGATTGGAAATAATCAAATACAGACAATAAGTACTTTCTTGTATGTTAGTTTTACGTAACAATTATACTTTATTTATTTTCTACTTTCTTCTATTTTCTTCCTGCAGGCTGCATACTTGATACTAGTTTACTTTAAATTAGAAAATCAAATTCGCAAGTAAGAATGCTTAGAATAGTTTAGCGGAAACGCATCTTATTAGGAATGGTTTGTTAAATCAAAGGTAAATGAAAATCAGCGTCAGATTTTAAAAAAAATAAAGGAATCGTGCACAGTTTAATTGTGTTTTATCATTACTCTCTTTAGATAATTAATTACTTTTGTAATCTGGCGAATTAAATTAATGAAACCACAAACAAATTTTTGGGAAAATGTGAGTGAGTTAGCAGTGCTTGTCACGGCTTTAAATTTAAAATTTCCGTTCAGCTGTTGTAAACTAGTGCATTATCATAGAAAATTTTGACCTCCAAATTAAAGAATATAATTGACACAATTACGATTGAATTCATTAAATCTATGAATCCTTGTTTTATTTTTTTTTTTTTTATTATGAAAATTAAAATCATATATTTGTATATTCATCAAAATTGCAAAATTTGTGGTGCTCATATTTAATCTTTTAAAAACTCAAAAATGGATTGTTTCTTGTTTTCTCGAATTGCTATTATTATATGTTCCTGGCTGACTGTGCGATCTGTTTAAAGAATCTTCGCATTCCTTTTACTCCCTTCACCTAAATATTTATCTTTTATTTTTGCCAAAAATATAATTTTCTAATCCTATATCTTTGAAATCTGGTGGTGTAAACCTTTCATATATTTATATTTTAAAATTAGGCAATTAGATCTAACAGAATGAATTGTTTGAAATATTAAGAGTCTACAACATCAGAATGCGTAGATTTAGGGATCAGGAAATTAGAGGTTTTTGAAAAAAAAATGATGTTAAGGTTCTCTTTACTTCAGGTTGCAAAGATAAAGGAATTGAAAACTTTCTGGCATGAACTCAGTTTCTTTTTAAATGAGAATATCTTTGCTATACGGTTTTTTACCTGGTTGAGTTTACCAACATGGTCCTACCTGGTTGAATTTACCAACATGATCCTACCTTGTTGAGTTTACCAACATGATCCTATCTGGTTTAGTTTACCAACATTATCCTACCTGGTTGAGTTTACCAACATGATCCTATCTGGTTGAGCTTACCAACATGATCCTACCTGGTTGAATTTACCAACATGATCCTACCTGGTTGAGTTTACCAACATGATCCTATCTGGTTGAGCTTTCCAACATGATCCTGTCTGGTTGAATTTACCAACATGATATCTACCTGGTTGAGTTTACCAACATGATCCTACCTGGTTGAATTTACCAACATGATCCTACCTGGTTGAGTTTACCAACATGATCCTATCTGGTTGAGTTTACAAACATTATCTACCTGGTTGAATTTACCAATATGATCCTACCTGGTTGAGTTTACCAACATGATCTACCTGGTTTAGTTTACCAACATGATCCTACCTGGTTGAGTTTACCAACAGCTTCTATAACACTCTCCTCGTCATCATGATCCCTGAAAACATTTTTGGTTGAACTCTGAGCTGTTATATATGTAAATATATGATCAAAGGGAGGGGCGAAAATATTGGTCGGACACCAGAGATATCATGGTACAAGGACTTTTATTGGGTTTTATNTCTTATGAAAAAGGGATGGGGCTGATGCAGGGACGTATTTAGGATCTTATGAAAAAGGGATGGGGCTGATGCAGGGACGTATTTAGGATCTTATGAAAAAGGGATGGGGCTGATGCAGGGACGTATTTAGGATCTTATGAAAAAGGGATGGGGCTGATGCAGGGACGTATTTAGGATCTTATGAAAAAGGGATGGGGCTGATGCAGGGACGTATTTAGGATCTTATGAAAAAGGGATGGGGCTGATGCAGGGACGTATTTAGGATCTTATGAAAAAGGGATGGGGCTGATGCAGGGACGTATTTAGGATCTTATGAAAAAGGGATGGGGCTGATGCAGGGACGTATTTAGGATCTTATGAAAAAGGGATGGGGCTGATGCAGGGACGTATTTAGGATCTAATGAAAAAGGGATGGGGCTGATGCAGGGACGTATTTAGGATCGTATTAAAAAGAGATGGGGCTGATGAAGGGACGTATTTAGGATCTTATGAAAAAGGAATGGGGCTGATGCAGGGACGTATTTAGAATCTTATGAAAAAGGGATGGGGTGGGGGGCCTTTATTTTGGACTCGGAGCTTTCATGTGTCCTGGTATAAAGAAGCCCAACTTAAGAAATACATTTTAGAACTTCAGCTCTATTTTAGGAAACTATTATAAAAGTTTAATCTAATGATTTGTTGGATATTAAAGAACATCATTTTTCAATATATTATTATTCAATTATAATATATTTAACAAAAGTAGTATTCAAAATCACGTTTCAAAATTCACTTGAGTTTTAATCAAACTTTATTTACTGGTGTTGATAATGTTTATTGAAATTATAGATTAAAATTGATCAAAATATATATAAATTACCAGATATCAAGATGGAAGCAATCTGTGTTTTGATCATCCAGGTCACTGAACAAATGAAAAATAAATTATAAATATATTAAAAATTATAATAAAAATACTTTAATTATGAATAAATCCTTTTTGTTTTTTAAAAAAGGGATGATAAAAAACAACTCATCTTTATCATTTATGTTATTCATGTCTAAGCAATATAACGCAACTTAAACCGTGACAAACTCTAATTCACAGTGACCAACTCTAATTCACCGTAACCAACTCCAACTCACCGTAAACAACTCTAACTCACCGTAAACAACTCTAACTCACCGTAAACAACTTTTACTTACCGTAAACAACTCAAACTCACCGTAAACAACTCTAATTCACCGTTAGCAACTCCAACTCACCGTAAACAACTCTAACTCACCATAAACAACTCTAACTCACCTTAAACAACTCTTACTTACCGTAAACAACTCTAACTCACCGTAAACAACTCTAACTCACCTTAAACAACTCTTACTTACCGTAAACAACTCTAATTCACCGTAACCAACTCCAACTCACCGTAAACAACTTAAACTTACCGTAACCAACTCTAACTTAACGTATCCAAATCTGACTCAGTATGTCACCAACTCTAAGGCAGTGTATGTCACCATTTCTAACTCACTTCTTTGTAACCAATTTCATTTCGTCCATTATTACAATGCTGCAGAAAGTTGAGAAATAGTTCAAAGGGAAAATCTAAACCTTTCTAACTTATCACAAAACGGTTGAAAGAGTTGGAACTTTTCTAACTTTCAAACTCGTCAAATAGAACACAAAGTTTAGTTGTGATTTAAAAGGCTGAAAGAAAATCTTATTCATTATTTGAGATGCAGGATGCAGAATTTTACAAAGAAACAGTTGAATATTTAGCTAAAGGTAATAAAAGTAAGAATAGTTACAGTAGTCTAGTATAGTCAGTAATTAGATTTTTATGAGAGGTATGTAAGGATCAGCATTGTTTTGAGGTTCGTGTTTGCACATCAAAGTTTTTTTTTGATTTTGAGAAGCTGTTATGTTTAAATTATTGCAAAATCCAATTTTTAAAAGTTTTCTTATTTTACATTAGGCAAATTTACTACCCGAGTTTGTTGATATCTTTTGTCGGAGTAAAGATTTTGCATAATATAAAAGAAGCAAAATTATCAAGCATACAATGTTAAAATAGAGTATATCAAAATTTTATCATTGCCTCTGAAAAAAAATCAATAACATAAAACGTTTTAAACGAACCTCGTATAGCGATTATATTGATCCTTTGTCAGAAAAACAAGACAGTAAATTTAATAAGAAATTTTCAGTTCAAAGTTTTTGCTTTCTATATTTTTCTGTTTTCTATTTTATCATTAATAATTTAATATTAATTCTCTAAATGTCAATATAGAAAAGAAACAGAACAGGTTTTCGTTGCTTTGGTTTTCAGACAAAGCTATATGGGGGGACTATAGGNTTTCAAGCTTTCTCTTTAACCAAGTACTACAACCCCTAAATTTAAAAACTGTATATTTTTCCATTAAAAGCCAAAAATTTTAAATTGAATTAAACTTACAATTTAAACTTCTCCTCCCATACAGGATTAAGTGTAGCGGACTTGACGCTGGTTGCTCGAATATACTTGGCAGGAAGCTGAGTCCTAAACATAATAACAAGCGTTCCACATCATGTTGGATTATCTTTAAAGTCTTTTTTAATATTAAATAACGACGAAATAAAATGTAAAAAAGTTCCACAATAAACTAAAGGCGTCATGTATAGGAACATATTGAGAAAATAAAAATTAATCAGAATATCATCGAAAATAAGTAATCTTGTTCAAATATTAGTTTCTATTTCCTCCTTATTCTGGTTTCTCATTATTCACAAAGATTTTCTGCAGATTTTCTATAATTATTATTGAAAAAGAAGAATTTGAAGAAATCTGCGAATACATTCAAATAAAACAAGAAATTCAATATAATAGTGAAAACGAAATAATCGATTTTAGCATTGATTTCTTGACAAATTTAATTTGAGAAATATGTTCCTAACCATCCAATTAGATTACTGTATAATTTTTAGTTTATTTTTCGTTTTTTTTCAATAATTAAAAAAAAAACTTATTCTGAGAACGTATCCACATTCCATCCCCAAAGTAGGAGTTTTGAACGTCGAATTTGCGCTCAAACTCAGGATTTAAAGATCTTTAAAAAATTTATGCCTCAAATGAATCCGAAAAAAGTTTTCCACAACACTGCATACTCAGTTCAACTACCTTACATAGCCGGTCACTCCCTTTAAGCCTTATTACTTACTAGGCCAAAATAATTAAAGAACAAAAATGTTGTAGGCACCCTTTCTTTTCTGCCTGAAAGATGTTGTATATATGCTTTATATAATCTTTTACATTTTGCAATAAAGTTGAGAAAATTTTACTGAAAATTGATCATTTTCAATTACCTTTCTTCTAGAAAAATGAATTATGGATATGTTAAGTAGAGATAAGAAATGAAATTGGCAAACTTTATCGTTTTCTCAAGTAAAAGGACTATCTCAGTTCGATCACAACTACTCAGATAAAAGTTTTAAAGGAAATTGTTTTGAATTTGATATTTAACTTTTTTTGCAATAACGTCGACAAACTCTTTCAGTGTCCGAATTTAATGAATTTGAGCCGCGTTTTAAATCCGCCAAAAACCGGCTTACATCTTAAAACATTGAATACAATTTTAAGTGAAACCAACCGTATTTGAGCCGCAGCGTAAATTTAAGCCGCCGCTCAAATTCTTTAAATTCGGCCTCGGATACTATGTGTATTTTATTTGAACTATAGCTAATAAACTCACCCTGAACTATTCCTTCGTATCTCTACAGGGGTTGAAGTTAACGATGAAAGTGCACTCTGTATGTCAACACAATCAAATATAAAGAATATATGTCTTTATTACAGATTAAATAAACAATCTTATTTACAAGGCATCACTCATACGTAACGAGAACTTGGCGTTGTCCCTGCAGGTTATCACTATTATTCAAAAATCAAACAATTACTTCTACCGTTTATCCGAGCTTAGTATACTGAATTATGATTTTCAAAAATTGTCTAATCTTTTAACTATGTAATCCCCGGAGATACCCATAGGTTCCTTTGAAATTTGAAATTCGGTTTAGCCGTTACATATATTTATAAATGAGCAAAGAGCTTTATTGTAAAGAGTAAGAAGTTATTTCTGTAACAATAAAATGGAAATACCTATTTTTTTGTTTCATCGTATTAGAGAGACTTATTTTAGAAATATCTAGAAAATCCTAAATTGTATCTTATTCTTCGCAAAAAAATTAAATATCGTGCGTGATATTTAAAAATTTTAAATATAAAAATCTTTGTTATTCTTTTCCTTTGATCTGAACTTTAATCCGAACTATTCAAGACAAAGAACCCCAATTAAACTTTTAAACATTTAATGAAAAAATTCATAAGATCTAGTTGTTTAAAGTTTGATGGAAAGATGGAAGAGATTTTAAAATATTAAAAAATTTTCAAAATAACAATAGAAAAAAAAAGTTTCTTATCATTTATCAATAGTTTGTCAAAAATGTTGAACTTGTTTGAAACTCATGGAAAAGATGGGTTTAACATTTCTTTATAAAGGATTTGAGTCTTTGCAACAAATCCCAATTTTCTAATACCTATATATCTACAACCAAATTATGTAAACTTTTGATATTTCAAACTTTGATTGATTGATGTAACAGATGTCATAGTTTGAAATATCTAAGGTCTACAACATTGGGTTATTAAGATATAGGGATTTAAAAATCAGAGTTTGTGGCAAAGACTCAATTCCTTTAATCAAACATCGGATAAAAAGATTGGTACTATTCAATTCCGAATTCAAGTTGGGGTTCATTTTTGCGAAAACTCCCTTTAAATTATTAATGTATATTCTGCTGGAACTTATTGCGAGGTAAAGGGGATTCCTTTTTCTTAAATCCAATCTTCTCACGGAAACTAGAAAAAACCCAGTATTGAAAATCGTCTTTGTTTTTGGCGCTTTGATTACTTTGCGGCATTATTTTGCATTTTGCGCGTTTACAATAATGTGAGGTAATGATAAACACTAAAGATACAATGTTCAGAGTTATGTTCTATTTTATCTGTTTAGCGAAGAACTGACCTTGTGTACTTTTTAATAATCTTGGGTTCTTGTGCGACCAACTCATCACTAGTTTCAGAACTTTCCGAGGCAACGGAACCATGTCTACAACAAATGAAACACATTGTGAGAGGAAATCCTAACATTATGTTAGACTAATCGAAAATCACAGTAGACAGATCAATCACTATGTGAAAAATGATTGATAAAACATCCATTATATATATATTTAGTTTTGAGCAAAAAACGTGTTTTTAAATTTATTTGACCTATGCAGTTTTACAAATAATTAATTATATACAAATTGCATTTTTACTTTTAAATTAGTACATATTTCTCAATAGAACTGAATTTGTCTAAAACTCAAATTTTTTAATATTCTTTGCAATTGGCCTGATGTCGCCAATTTTCTAACTATGGATTCTGTTAGATGAAATTAAGTTTAAAATATCATCTTAGTATTACATCGTCGGGTTGAAAATATATAGAGATTAGAAAGTTAGAGTTGGAGGCGAGTAATGGAATTTACACTCCAGGAAATCAAAAAAGGAAAAAACTGAATTCTGAACAGTCGTCTCTGGAGTCTCATTCTTTGCGGTTGACTGTTTGATCTAAGAGCAAGCGCAAGCAGTGTATTATAATAATTGTGGGAACTTTCTTTAAATGTTTACCTGGAATAATCTATATTGCTTTCCATGGATATTTGAGAATTAAAAGCAGGTCGAGCATTCGTCTGACAAGTCTAAAATATCATATTTTTAATAAGAACCGACAGGTTTGATTCACAATGGTACGCTTATAAACATTTTACCGGGACGGAGATATTTTTATTTTTCTAGGGGAAAATTAATTTAGTATCTTTGAGAATTATTTATAGAACGTAGTGTACGGTGTTTATTAACGTTTTTCTGCAATTTTTAGTTGGACAATGGAGGATTTCTTTGTCGTCGATGGCTGCAAGGTTTAAAGGGTACTGATATATATATATATATATATCTATATATAAAGTATTGGTGGCACCTAGGTCTGGTCTCCATGTACCCAGGGTTCTGCTGTCTGTTTGTCTGTCTGTCTGTTTGTATCCAATAAACGTCAAAACGGCTGAACCGATCGGGCCCAAATTTTTTGTGGGACATCTAGGGACCCCGATCGTCATTAAATTTTTAAAAATTTTGAAAATCCACGAAATATTTTGTGAAAATCCGCGAATTATTTTTGTTTTGTTTTACGATGTACACAAAGAGAACATGTTCACAATTAATTTAGAAGATGGGCGCGAAGCGCCCTCTAAGGCTAGAAAGAAGGGCGCGAAGCGCCTTGAATTTCTAGTAAATATATATATATATATATATGGAATGTACGATATATATATATATCGTACATTCCATGTGTATTTTGTGTTGCTATTAATTAAATTAAATAACTTATTAAGTCAAACGGTTGTGTGCTATGTACAGTACTGCAAATTATTTGAAATTATAACTTTAGTAAAAAAGTCGTCTTTCTATTCCAAAGTTTTATGGGTCCACGTTAAACATGTGTGCTATAGTCTGCATGGGTTTGTAGGAACAATAAACATCAAATCTATTCAATTAATCAGGCCTAATTTTATTTATTGTAGTTTATGTCCGACTACGCTTTTTCATTTGTCAAAATTTTCGAAAACTTATCTGCAATGAACAAAAATGCCACAATTTTTGTAATTTAAAATAAACAACAATAAGAACACAATATCTATTCTGGGGAACATAAGTTTTAAAAAATGGACATGGGCTAAATAATTTCTAGGAACCGAGTTTAATGAATCTTAGTGAATTGGTTACTGCCGGTTCAAATTTGAACCACCGATTCAATGTTAAAGATTACGGAAGAATTTGAATTGGAAATTAAAATTCTTAAATAACATGGGTTATTAAATAATAAAATGTTTCTGCTGACTGAAACAACTGGTGAAATATTACAAACGAGTTTAATCTCTTATTTAAAAAATTGTACACTGTAAAAACGTCTGACCGATTGGTATCAAATGAATCCTAAAGTTTTTCTCTTAATCCTTCAGCTCAACTACCAAGTCTAGCCGGTCCCTCCCTTGAAGGAAGGATATGAATCTGTGATTAAAATTTGAACCGGTGGTATGGAAGTTCAAAATGTTAACCTGTAATCCAGGAAAATTGGACCCTGGTCGTATACCCAGCATACAGTAGGGATCACTAAACATATTGCTAGATAGATAGATAGATAGATAAATAGATAGATAGATAGATAGATAGATATATAGATAGATAGATAGATAAATAGATAGATAGATAGATAGATAGATAGATAGATAGATAGATAGATAGATAGATAGATAGATAGATAGATAGATAGATAGATAAAAGCTCATTAACCATTAAATTCTTCAAAATATCCTTTCAATGTTTCTTGAAACTAGATTTACAAAATTTCCTAAACTTGTTGAGAATAATTGAAAAATGTATAAACAGCATAATCAGAATATTTCTTGGAAAATATAATAACAAACCTTTAGTTTATACAATATACATACTTAAAGCCAAATATCAGTAAATATTAATAAACAGATTTAAAATTTATTTCTTTAGGATCCATTTTGTAAAAATGAATGCTTTATTCCACAATTAAAGTTGTTCATGACAATGAATATCGAAGAGGAATAAAACTAATCGTAGTTATTCATAAGTTAATTGAAAGATTTATACTACACAAAAATTCTGTACGTCTGGTAAAAAGATTGTTGAAAAAACAATGAAATATCATCAGTATTCAAATGTATATTTTTGTTTTTACCTGAAACCATTTGGATCTTTGGCCTCGAGGTTTTCAGCCTCTATCACGAGAACGTTTAGGATGACTATTGGAGGCTGAAACAAATAAAATTGTTGATAAAAAATCATTTTAAAAAGTATACGAAGAGAAAAATGTTTGAAGCTGGTTTCTACAAATCAAATTGAAACTGAGTTCTTTGCCACGAACTCTAATTTTCAATATATTTGGAATCTTTGACTATTTTTCCTAAAATAATTCAAAATTTGAAATACCAAAGGTCTATGGCATTGGGTTGCAAAGATATAATGCTGATAAAGGAACTCAAAAAGAATGAAAATTTAGAACGGTTGAACATTCAGCCTAAATTGCATTAGATCAAATCTATGTGCAATGAAAAAAAATATAAGAATAATATCTAAATTATTATTATAGATCTATTTCGTACACAAAGGTAAAATGGTAGAATATGATAAGACAAAAACAAGAATAAAGTATAATATATAAATATAGTTTCTAGTCGGAACATAAAAATTTGATCATGGTTGCGATCTCATTATCATCAAAGTTGTTTAGAACAAAATTATCTTCTTTAACTTTAAGTAATTCATGAAGAATTGGTAATTTCCATTCTTGGTCTAAAGGAATATGATTGTATATCATATTTTGTTTCACGCAAAATTTGTTTAGATTTCTAGATTGTACATTACAATCTTGTGCAATAGATTCAAGATTTTTACGTAAAACAGTTCTTAGATCCTGTTTACTTAGATCTACTAAAAGTCGAATACATATAGCTTATGACAATTTGATAAACTGGTCACAAATTGTACAAAACGAGTGAATAAAACTGTTTTAATATGAGGAACATTAGAATATAACCCAGTTTTAAGTCATTCTAAGTTAATTCAACCCCTAGCATCTCATATCCAGATTGCGTCAAGTATATTTCAAGGGATAACAAGGGAAATTTCAAGGGATAATAAAGTAAATTTCAAGGGATAATAAAATAAAATAATATCCTTACAGAGCATTGAAATATAAGATATACCTTTACATCTCCTGCAACATTAACTAACTGTACATGCAGTTTTTGATTCACGCCGAATGCATCCTGAATTAGATAAGTTAGATAAAGATAAAGAACTAAAAAAATTAGTTAAATTAGATAATTATAATTAATTAAGAAAGCCATAAATTTTGATTTAGTTTAAAGATAAATTAGATAAAGATAAAAAAGTCACAACCTATAAATTTAAAAAGTTCTGAAAAGTAATGAGTTTATACCATAACTTTTCAACGCGATGTCGTAAACTTTTCATTTTTTAAAACTATAAAACCTGCTCAAATAGTCAACCTTTGAAACATAAAACAGCTTTAAGTTGCAAATATAGATATCAGCAAATTAGAGTCTGGGGTGAGTAATCAGTTCTGTTCTTTCTTCAAAATTGTAAAGATGAGAAAAAGTAAATATTTTGTAAGAAAAACTTTGTTTTAGCATGTCTACTTATATCATAAAGTTATAAATTAAGTTATAAAAAGTTATTTTTAAATGTGTATAATATATGCAACTATATGCTTAGAAAATCCGGGTGTTATATTCTTAAATATAAAAAAAATGCTGAAACTAATATTTTATATATGATATCTAAAACAATTTGGGAAGTAATATTTCAATCCAAAATTGGTGAAAAATACAATGACCAAAATGAAATTATAAAAATACCTTCGCATACGCTAGCAGTTCATCTTGTATCTGGGTAAACTGGAAACTAAAAATATTCAGAATTTATTTAATGAAATATTAATTGTTTATGTAAATTAAAATATTTTTTCTTTTCGATAACTACTGGAGGCGAATCAAGTAATGTCCTCAAAAATAAAGAGAAATCTCGAAAATTCATAAAAAAAATAGCAACAATATCTCAAAATAACATCACAATTGCAGTTCACAGATCACAATTGCATATACTCCATAAATCTAAAATCTGATATAATTTTACATGATTGAGATTTATGGTTTCGAATAAAGGAATTGAGTTTTTGCCTCAAACTCAAATTGTATAATTCCTATATCTTTGCAACCTGATGCTGTAAACCAATGATTTTTCAAACTGAAACTATTTGATCTAATAGAATTCAAAATATGATATATTAGAGGTATACAGACATTGGGTTGCTAAGATGTAAGGTAAAAAAGTGAGATTTTGTGGCGAAAACTCATTTCCTTTAACTAAAATCAAATAGATCCAGACCGGGTATAATTTGAAGTGTGTCGTCGCCATGGCCTCATACTTTTTTTGTAGTACTATTATAGACATTGTAAATTCAAAACTGCATCACGCTTGTTTCTAGAATTACATTAAAAGGAGTAATTGGCCAAATCCTGATAGATATTTTCATGAGAGCGTGCTGAATAAAGCTCACTGTTCATTTCTTAAGACCCAGGGGAAAAGTGAATCTTATTTTTCTAGTAGAAAAGGAAATAATATTGAGATTAGATTGGTTGTTTTGTGTAGAGATAATTTCTGTATAATAGACTAATCATTTCCTATCAGTATTACACAATATATAGGTATATATATTATGAGGAACAGCAAGATAAATGTTTTGATAAAATAATAATATTAAATAAAATATCAAAATAAGAAAAAAACCTAAGTAAAAAAAAACAAAGGAATTGAGTTTTTGTCACAAACTTAAATTTTCTTATTCCCATAGCTTTGAATCCTGATGGTGTAACCCTGTGATATTTCAAACAACTTAGCTTAATTGATCTTACAGGATTTATAGTTTGAAATATCTAAAGTCTACGACATTAGGTTGCAAGGATATAGGGGTTAGAAAATCTGAGTTTGCTGCAAAAACTCAAATCCTTTATTTGAAAGTATCTCTATACTACAGTTAATATTTGGCTTGTGTGTCAGTTTGAACCCTATTAACGTCTAAAAGATGAACCGATCTCTCATGGACCCCAGTGGATGTTTGAGGACCGTCAAAATGTTGACCGTCTAAAAACTCTAAAACTATAGTGTTCTCCAGGACCAGGAACAACTTAACACTGGAATATAGCAGCTAGTAACCTTATCTTTCCCTGTTAAGAAAGAAAAAAACTTACAGTTCTTTTATAAAAAAAAGAGCAAAACTGTTTACCAAGTTAACAATCCAATTATGGGTATTTAAGCTAGATTGTAAGTTACGTTTGTTTAAAAATCACCTTGGATTAAAAAAGTGAAAAAATGCACTTCTCTCCTTTACAAAACATAAACGTCAATCTTTTTAAAATAAATACATCTAGAAGTGTTTTAACTCTCAATTAATCGATGTAATGGGGTGAAATAAATCTTAAGTTTGAAAGGATCAAAAGTTTTACGACTTAAAGAAAAATTAATTTTGACTAAATTTTGAAAAGACGGTTCCCTTGATTAATAACTAATTGATGTAATCTTCTTTTCTCAAAAGCTTCTTATCTTAATTGAGAAACCCAATCTATTTGCTTTCAGTAATAATTAAATTAGGAAATTGAAGATAGATTGATTAGTGAATAGACTGTTGGAGGGATTGATTGATTGATTGCTTGGTTAGTGGATAGAATGTCGGAGGAATTGATAGATTGATTAGTGGATATATGACTGTTGGAGAGGTTTATAGATTAGTGGATAGACTGTTTAAGGGATTTATTGATGGATTAGTTTGATAGACTATTGGGGGATTGATTGATTAGTGGGTAGACTGTTTGAGGGATTTATGGGTGGATTAGTGCATAGACTCTTGGAGGGTTTTATTGATATATTAGTGGGTACACTCTTTGATGGATTTATTGAATGATTAGTAGATAGACCATTGGATAGATTTATTGATTGATTAATAGATAGACCATTGAAGGGATTTATTTAATGATTAGTGTATAGACTGTTGGAGGGATTTATCTATTGATTAGTAGATAGACCATCGGAGGGATTTATTGATTGATTAGTAGATAGACCATCGGGGGATTTATTGATTGATTATTAGATAGACCATTGGAGGGATTTATTGATTAATTAGTAGAAAAACCATTGGAGGGATTCATTGATTGATTAGTGGAAAGACCATAGGAGGGATTTATTGATTGATTAGTAGATAGACCATTGGAGGGATTTATTGATTGATTAGTAGATAGACCATTGGAGGGATTTACTGATTGATTAGGAGATAGACCATTTGGAGGGATTTATTGATTGATTAGTAGAAAAACCATTTGGAGGGATTTATTTATTGATTAGTAGATAGACCATAGGAGTGATTTATTGATTAATTAGTAGATAGATTATTGGAGGGATTTATTGATTGATTAGTAGATAGACCATAGGAGGGATTTATTGATTGATTAGTGGAAAGACCATAGGAGGAATTTATTGATTGATTGGTGGAAAGATATAAATCTTAACTTTAAAGAATGAGAGTTGTTTGTTTTGTTGGTTAAAAGAATCGGTTGGTGATTTTTAGCTTAATAAATTGTGTACATAAATCTAATTGTGTACATAAATCTAATTGTGTACATAAATCTAATTGTGTACATAAATCTAATTGTGTACATACATCTAATACATCTAACAATACATAGTCCATACCTATTAGCTCCTAATTTATGTTGAATGGTGTACAGTACCTCTACATATAACTGCTCCAACTAAAAATATAAAAATGCTTATTTTTAATTCTAATACAGAGCTGAGTTAAAAATCCGTTTTTCTTTACCTATTGGTTATGCTATGATAAAACAAGGTATTATAAAAATTGATACATTTTTTTTGATCTTTTAGAAATGTGGCAGCACTTTTTTATATTTCAAAGTTAATGAAGATTTGAAATATTTGTATAGAAAACTTTTGACACAGGAACTGAGTTTTTGTCACAAACTCTGATTTTCGAATCTCTATATCTGTACAACCCGATGTTGTAGACCCTTGATATTTCAAACTATGAATTCTGTTAGATCAAAGTGTCTAAGTTTGAAATATAAAATGTTTAAACTATCAGGTTGCACAGATATAGGCATTAGAAAGTTTGACTTTGTGGTAAAAACTCAATTCCTTTTATAGTTTAAATCTGGACAAAAAGTAGTTGTTTTTATTTACGGATAGACACGTTCCACATTTAGAAAATCCAGGTATAAAAATATTTATTTTCACATAGCATATAAATAAAAAGAAAACAAAGGAATTGAGTTATTGCCACAAACTCAAATTTTTTAGTCCCTTTATCTTTGCAACGTCATGGTCTAAACCTTTGATATTTCAAACTCAAATTATTTGATCTAACAGAATTCATAGTTTGAAATATCAAACGTCTATGACATTGGGTTGCATTGAAATAACGATATGAAAATCAGAGTTTGTGGCAAAAACTCAGTTCCTTTGTCTCTCAATTTTAATGTTTATCGTAAAAACCTGTCTTATGCCTGGGGCTAACAATTTTAAAATCCCAACACCTCCTGAATAATGATCATTACCTCGGGTTTTGGAAGAGAAAATGCAATTTTCGGAGAAGGGTAGCAGAGATCTTCATACAGCTTGTTTTCATCCTCGCCCTCCTGAAATAATGATAATTTACCATTTTGTTTTTAATGTCAGGCTGGTGGACAATTTTTAAAAAACTTTGGATTTATTTCTCATTGTGAAATAATTACGAAAAAACTCAAAAAAAATTACAATATTTGTTTTGGGTAATTCTTTTTAATCTTGACCGACCAAAAACTCCCTCTGAAGCCACATGATGTTCAAAAAAAGATTGGTTCAATTGGGTTCAGCCGTTTTGATTAAAAGAGACGAAACGCTAATGGGCCAAGAATACATTTAGCTAAAAAATTTAAAAAGACGTAAACTATTAATCTTTCTGAATTACAATTTTCTTTTATCTAATTTGTCAATTTGTTTCATGTTAACAATAATCCTATTTAGTGTGTTAAAAAATATTTTTGATAAATTTGTTTGTTGCATGCGAATTGACCAGTCTAATCTCAAGAGAAATTAAGGTTCCAAAATGGCGACCTCATGACTCTTGTAGTTTATTTTATCAACACAAGAGTGAAGAATCGAATGAAGGAATTTTAAAATTGACATTTTTAATTGAAACATTTCAATTTTTCAATAAATCAATTTTGTTTTTAATATCTTAACTTACCGAAAACAGAATGTTAATTAATTCTGTTCATTATTTCGAACAAAATATTCTTAACTTCGAATTGTGTTTTCTACCAGTGTAAATAGTATAAAGCTACCTTTTCATCATTGTGTTTATCTCTCTCCACCCAATCGTTTATCAAGGTGGCAAAATTTTCAAAAAACCTTCCATCTGTTTCAGCAATCCTGAAATAGAGTTTATTATAAAGGGACTTCTAAAGCGTAATGTTCCTTAATGTAAATGGTATGAAAATCTCTTTCAATGTATCTGCGGTCTTTTATACTTATATAGATGATCTAAAATTAATAACAGTCAATTTTCAAACACAAAAATAGGAATATCTCATTAAACATTGATCAGACGTTGAATTAAAGGTACAGATATGAATCGAACACGACGCGTCACTCCATTACTTGATTAAGACGTAAAGGACATTTTTTTTACTGTTTGTTTTAACATTACTTACCCCGTCCCAGTTTCCAGAGATTGAGGCCATTTTTGTACAGCTTCCTGGTTCAACATTAATTTCATAAAAGCTTTAAAATGAGTTGGCTTAGCATAACGGAGTATTATTTTTTATTTATATTTGTAACCTGCATCACTAATGATACAGGGCAGTTTAGATTTGTAGCAATACTAAATATCATACTGAATAAAAGACTTTTGTCATGGCTTCCTACTTTTCATCATTTGATCCCGATATCCACTGTGACAACTTTTAAATACAAGAATAAGTGCTTGATCCCTCAATTTTAGTTATCCCTCATGGTGCGATTACCACGAGAAATTAAACAAATTAAATCGATCCGTAAACTTGATCCCGAGGTTCACAACACAACAGTTCATGACCTCTGCTATATACATTTATGCTAGCATTACTGCTACTAGTACTGCTACTGCTAATATTATTATTCCTGCTACTGCTACAATTACTGCTAATATTATATTATTATTCCTGCTACTGCTACAATTACTGCTAATTATTATTATTATTCCTGCTATTGCTACAATTACTGCTAATATTATTATTCCTGCTATTGCTACAATTACTGCTAATATTATATTATTATTCCTGCTACTGCTACAGTTACTGCTAATATTATATTATTATTCCTGCTATTGCTACAATTACTGCTAATATTATATTATTATTCCTGCTATTGCTACAATTACTGCTAATATTATATTATTATTCCTGCTATTGCTACTAGTACTGCTTCTGTTAATATTATTTTTCCTGCTATTACTACAATTACTGCTAATATTATATTATTATTCCTACTATTGCTACAATTACTGCTAATATTATATTATTATTCCTGTTATTGCATACAATTACTGCTAATATAATATCATTATTCCTGTTATTGCTACAATTACTGCTAATATTATATTATTATTCCTACTATTGCTACTATTACTGCTAGTATAATATTATTATTCCTGAAATTGCTACAATTACTGCTAATATTGCTAATGTATCTGAAATTAATTCCTTGAATGTTGGGAAATGAAGCTGTGAACGAAGAAGATTGGGAGAAACAGGAACAGATATAGATTCAGATCTAAATAGAAAAGGAATTGACTCAAATTTACAAATCTCTAAATCTGCAGCTGGATGGTGTTAACCAAGGAGTATGAAATAGAAGGGAGATATAACTGACGGGCCCCGCCGTACCATATGATTATACATGCTTTGCAGACGGTACTTCATTTCATTAAAATATATTTGTCTGATGTAACTGCGTATACAATAACCTATTCTAAATATTTCTTATACAAATGAAGTACCCGTCTGCCAAGCATTGTATAATCATTTGGTAGGGCGGGCCGCGTCAGTTGCATCTCCCTTTAATTTCATACTCCTTGGTGTTAACCTTTGCTATATTAAACTTTGACTATCTGATTTAGCAGAATTCATAGTTTGAAATATTTATAGTCTAGGACAAGGGAAGGATATAAGTATTAGATAAGATGTTGCAATTCCTAAACAAACCAAATATGTTCAAAACTGATATATTTACATTATTCATACAATGTTTTTAAAAATAAAATAGCATTTGCATTTATACAGTTTCAATTTTAGAGGTCTTATAGTTGGGATAAAGCCTAGTTACTAAGAATTCAAAATGTGAAAATCATAAAAAAACAGTTTTGAACTATAAATATATTTAAAAATCGTTACATTAAATAGAAATATATTTCCGTCCCAATGCCATGGCATACAAAAGTTTAGGTATGCATCTTTTCAATTTACTTTTATTCTGGTGAGCACTCTGTATCAGATTAATAATAAAAAAGCAATCTGCCTTTTACAAGGTATTAAAGCAAGGTATAGTTTAGGTATTAAAGCAAGGTATAGTTTAGGTGTTAAAGCAAGGTATAGTTTAGGTATTAAAGCAAGGTATAGTTTAGGTATTAAAGCAAGGTATAGTTTAGGTACCTTGAAAATGTTTGCAGGGAATTACCCCAGGTCGGCACCTTCTGTTGAGATTTAAAGGGCGGCTCCTAAAAATAAAAATTTTAAAGGGATAGTTCGCGAAATTGCTAAAGACTTTTTGAACAAAACAAAATTCAAGCTCATGAATCAAATCTCAATGTAGCAACAACAGATTAAGCAGAACTTTTGCTGTTACAAAAACTGTTTTAGTTTTTTGTGAGGTCTAGTATAACCAAACAAAAAAAAAGGTTCAAGATTTTGAAAATGAATATTTATTTTGAGATTTATTTTCTAATATATCCTATATTAAAATCATAAAGTTAACAGGTGTTCTTGTAATTTAAATCATGAATTATACATAAACCGATAGTGTACCTAGACCTGTTAGTTGCTCAAGTTGTTTAACGAAGCACGTGAGGGTAAAGCGCAAACATAAAAATCAAAAATGTTATAGAAAATTTTGAGACTTTAACAATTTTTATTTATTATTTATAAACTGTGTTATAAACCGCGGGGCTTTAGCATCATATTTTAATATCTACAGGGTTACCCACAAAGGATTAGACTTCAACTACTGTACAAATTTTAAATGTAAATTTGGTTCCATGTGGACATAAGTATTTTTTTCTGTGCCAGATAGTTCATAAAACATTAAAGGCTAAATTTAAATACATAATATATACAGTTAAACTCATTAATTTGAACACATCGGAAGAATTTATAAAATGTCGTCTTTTTACTTAAATATGCCGCTGAGAGTTACAGGATTATGTTGCGCCCAACCAAGGATGTAATGCAAGGAAAGTTATTTCAGAAGTGTACATATCTTTTGTACTGCAGTGTTCTGTCTCTGGGCGGTAATGTAAACACAAGACGGATGTCAAAGCCTGACATGGGATCCATCTTTCACATAAAAAAAATCAATGAAATATTCTGGTCATAGGAAATTATAATGTGAATTATCAAAATTATCAAAATTTAATGCTTTTAACCTCCTCGGATACTAAACGAACACTGATGCATCTATTCTTGTTTACAAATGTCGTCCAAAGAGAACTGGTTTCAATGTGTACGCAGAGTATGCACGACCGCAATTAACTTTCCTTGCATTACACCCTTGCGCCCAACTATCTAATGTTTAGGATAGCATGTTTCGTGTATTTCAGGGCTATTTTATCTTCACAAAATTTAATTTAGAAAACTTTTATTTTCAATAAAACAAAACAAAAACTTTGATTATGCTTTAGTGAACTATATATATCCCTGTTAAGCTTCTGACAGAAAACTTAGGAAGATACAACTGACAGCTTCAAATTCAAATTCAAGGCTACATTATATAAATTCTCCCGATGTATACATGTAAATGAATTTAACTGTATATAATTATAATTAATCATATTTAAACAAAAGAATTATAATAAAAATTTAAAACACAATTGATGGTTTCATTTCATTTTTAAAAAGCGCATTATACACAGTTCGTGGATTTTTTCATTATGTTTTTGTTTAATCAGATTAATTACTTCACGTTCACATATAATCTTTATTCATTTTGTACGGGACTTCAATTTTTTGATTACTTTTTAGAACTCCAATTATAAACTTTCGTTGATTAGGTTCGAATAGAATTATTTGGTGATTTCTTAAATAAGGATAATTAGGAGAATTATAGTCTCCAAAGTATAAATGTGGACTTGTCAATATTATTACTGGGATTGTAAGCGTTATTTCAAGTGACCCTCCTCCGTGCAAAGATGGCAATGCCCGATTTAAAATTAAGGGTTCCCTTGAAATCTTACAATGATCAAAAATGTGAGAGATACCTTTTCTTTGACTTAAATGTGCTTAATTCTGATGATTTCTTAATTGTTATTAATTAGCAAGAAATGCACAAGTACATTTCGCAGAAAACATGCAAATGAATGTAAACAGTTTAGAGAAACAAAAACCAAACCAGATAGCTAGATCAAATTTGATAAGACAGTTGTATATATAAGGGATTGTCATCTTTGCATGGAGGGTCACTTTTAAGGTCAGGAGGAAGGTTGTATACTGACCGCAAGGCTGCCACATCTCTGCCTGGTTCCAGGAAAGGTTGGTTTGAAGCCTGGAACAGGGGAACGGGAAGGAGAAACAGGAAACTGTTTAGATTCAACCTTCCCACCTACAAGTAAACATATACATACACTTAAACTTAACACTTCTTTAACTAGAGCTTCAAACCCTCAAAATTTAAATAAATTCACAATAACTACGTCTCTAACTTTAATTAACGTCGTTAAACTCTGTTTTCCTACCCTGAGCTAAAGTATATTTGTATTGCTAAATCTACCCAAGGCTGGATCATATTTGTTTCTAAACCTACCCTGAGCTGGAGTGTATATATATATATATATATTCCTAAACCTACCCTGAGCTGGAGTATATATATTCCAAAACCTACCCTGAGCAGGAGTGTATATATTCCTAAACCTACCCTGAGCTGGAGTGTACATATATATATATATTCCTAAACCTACCCTGAGCTGGAGTATATATATTCCAAAACATACCCTGAGCTAGAGTGTATATATTCCAAAACCTACCCTGAGCTGGAGTGTATATTTTCCTAAACCTACCCTGAGCTGGAGTGTATATATTCCAAAACATACCCTGAGCTGGAGTGTATATATTCCAAAACATACCCTGAGCTGGAGTGTATATATTCCTAAACCTACCCTGAGCTGGAGTGTATATATTCCAAAACCTACCCTGAGATGGAGTGTATATAGTCCCAAACCTACCCTGAGCTGGAGTGTATATATTCCAAAGCATACCCTGAGCTGGAGTGTATATATTCCTAAACCTACCCTGAGCTGGAGTGTATTTATTCCTAAACCTACCCTGAGCTGGAGTGTATATATTCATAAACCTACCCTGAGCTGGAGTGTATATATTCCTAAATATACCCTGTGCTGGAGTGTATATATTCCTAAACCTACCCTGAGCTGGAGTGTATATATATATATTCCTAAACCTACCCTGAGCTCGATTATGTATATTCCAAAACATACCCTGAGCTGGAGTGTATATATTCCTTAACCTACCCTCAGCTGGAGTTTATATTCCTAAACCCACCCTGCTGAGCTGGAGTGTATATATTCCTAAACCTATCCTGAGCTGGAGTATATATATTCCAAAACGTACCCTGTGCTGGAGTGTATATATTACTAAACCTACCCAGAGCTGGAGTGTATATATTCCTAAACTTACCCATGAGCTGAAGTATATATATTCCTAAACCTACCCTGAGCTGGAGTATAAACCTACCATGAGGTGGAGTATAAACCAACCCTGAGCTGGAGCTGAAACCTATCCTTAGCTATGTATTCCTAAACCTACCTTGAGCTATGTATTCCTTAACCTACCCTGAGCGGGAGTGGAACATGTCGGTAAAAAAGGAACTCCACTAGGGCGCTTTAATCCCTCCGTGGCGAACGTGGAACATCTAAAAATCTTAAATTTAAACTTAGGATTAACAAGAAAGAAACAAAGCTGTAAAAATACACTTGTGATGATTGAAGAGGAAAAAATGAGCAAAAACTAAATAGGATTATCTTAAACACATTTGTATCATTTGAAACTTAATATGTTTTCAAATCTAATCCTTTTTATTTTCGTCGACAGTGACAATAAAACCGTCAATAAATGTAGATATTAAATATAAAATAATCTACGCAAGAATGAACCTCTCATCTTAAAAGTTTAAAGGCCGAGTTAGTGGTTGAAGGAAAAGAATGCATATTTTGCGGAGAGGGTCCAGACAAATCTGGAAAAGAATCTGCAACATGGTTACCGACAATAACACAAAGTTACCCACAAAGATACAAGGTTACCCACAAAGATACAAGGTTTTCCACAAAGATACAAGGTTACCCACAAAGATACAGGGTTACCCACAAAGAAAGAACACAGGGTTAACATCATAGAAACAGAGTTTTCTAATTTTCTAATCCTTATATTTTTTACAAATTTGAGCCAAACGGTCAAGGGGACCATGAGTTATGATCGGACATACAAACAAACAGATATTTTTGCTTTATATGTTAAAAAACTAATGTATAAATGTAAAATTAAAAATGTATGGAAAAAGCAGAACCAGATTGACCTGATAAATAAACGCAACTTGTCTCTTTAAGTAAACGCAACTTGTCTCTTTAAGTAAACGCAACTTGTCTCTTTAAGTAAACGCAACTTGTCTCTTTAAGTAAACGCAACTTGTCTCTTTAAATAAACGCAACTTGTCTCTTTAAGTAAACGCAACTTGTCTCTTTAAGTAAACGCAACTTGTCTCTTTAAGTAAACGCAACTTGTCTTTTTAAGGGGGAACAAATTGCTGAGTTTTGACTGAATTAAGTTGAATACTCGACGAAAAGAATTATTAAGAAAATTAATTATTTTCTTTTCAATTTCATCCTTGCAAAGATTTTGCTGTCGTTCAACAGAATTCAAAGAAAAGTCAATTCTAATGATTTTTTATTTAATCCTTGAGCTGGATTTCATTCATCATTTTACAAATATGTATACTATCTTGATGTTGTCTTAATATTTACATTATCTTGATGTTGTCGTAATATTTACATTATCTTTATGTGGTCTTAATATTTACATTATCTTTATGTTGTCGTAATATTTACATTATCTTTATGTTCATTCATTCATTCATATATTTATTCATCTACAAAGCCTGAGATATTACAAATAAGCAATCACAATTTACTCTGCAGTTTGGACCCGCCTAACCAGGGTTGGTTGTTTTGAGTGGTTGGCCCGAAGTTAATTAACGATACTGAATATAATTGGTTACACATATCAAGATATGTTTTTGGATAGGTAAGGAGTTGATTGGAAGGAAGGAGATTGTAGGGTGATCTGTGGCAGGGTGAGATCAGAGGGATTTTTATGTAGAGATAAATTAAAATACAGGGTATTAATGATGGTTGTTACCGAAACAGAAATAAGATGATAAAGTTTCAGTTATTTTAGTTTTTTTATATAAAATTTATTCACACGATATACAGCTAGGTTTTTCGTTGTCTTAATATTTACATTATCTTTATGTTGTCTTAATATTTACATTATCTTGATGTTGTCTTAATATTTGCATTATCTTTATGTTGTCGTAATATTTACATTATCTTTATGTTGTCTTAATATTTACATTATCTTTATGTTGTCTTAATATTTATATTATCTTTATGTTGTCTTAATATTTACATTATCTTTATGTTGTCTTAATATTTATATTCTCTTTATGTTGTCTTAATATTTACATTATCTTTATGTTGTCTTAATATTTAAATTATCTTTATGTTGTCTTAATATTTACATTATCTTTGTGTTGTCTTAATATTTACATTATCTTTATGTTGTCTTAATATTTATATTATCTTTATGTTGTCTTAATATTTATATTATCTTTATGTTGTCTTAATATTTATATTATCTTTATGTTGTCTTAATATCTATAATTCAAAATTAGCATTTACAAGAAAGTGTAGGATGCCCCTACTTTAATCATTGATCGAAAGGTAGATGGGTTTTATATTCAAATTTAAAGGGCTCATAAATAAAATCAAGATCTGTGGATCGGCTTAAAAAGTATCCAAGACAAACGTTCCCTGCTTCGACTAAATTACTCAATTTATTTTTATTGTAGGTTGGAAATTAGAATTAAACACTGAAACGACGAGACACCTCTTTCAATCCCTACTTAACAAGGAATTATCTTTTTTTTATTTTTTATTTTCAGACAAATGTCCAAATCAGGAGGGGCAGGCTCAAATACCCAGAAATTAAAAGGCAGGCATTTTCATATTAGTAAAGGCAAATTTAGAAAGTTCAGATTTGATCATTTGAATTTCCGAGCCGGGTCAACCTTTCCTGTCCCAGTTTGTTCTGTACCGCACGGACATTGGGTTTAAAAAGCAGACAATCAACAGGACCAGCCGGTGCAACAAGGTTGGCGCGGTCAGACTTTATGCTTCATATATGATGAATTTACTTTTACTAAAGGGGCAGAGGTGCGTGTGATATAAAGCAAGAAGAAGTGCAAAGTGCAAAGTAAATAACTGACAATATTTAGTTCCACCACTTCCTCTTGCAGTTTATTAAATCCTACTAGCTTCAGAATACAGATAACAAAGAATAAATATATTATGTACCTTTTTAGGTTTGTTTTGTTTGACATAATTAGTTGTTGCATTTTCAATTTATATATGTGTGAAAATTACAAAATTGCTTCAGTTGTATAAATTATTACGAAATTCTAAATGAAATGTTTAGAAGGAATGGTAATTGTTATTAGTCCATACCTCCACATGATTGTCATAAGTTTTTCAATCACAGAAAAAAACGACGTCTCGTGTAGTCGTGCCTTAGTTTTTAAGCTTAATATTTAAAGCGAGTTTACATATTTTAATCCATGTTAAACATTTTTTTTCTTTCTTTCTTGATCAGATTATTTTTTTTTCGGAATTGCACAATACTCGCGTTATTTCTGAGAAATCTATTCAACACTTCTTCATGTTAATCTGGCATCTTTCTATCTTAAATCTTAAATTTATTATCATAAATTAAAAAAGTCTAGGATTTGAACTATAATTGAATCTTCGGTTTGTTTTACAAAAACCTAAGCAAACCATGAAAAAAATAGCGGAAGAATCAAGCCAAGCAGTTTACGACACGGTTTCAAGTGATATCTAATTTATAAAGTGGAATGTACGATTCACAACGATTCCCTTACACCTGTATCTGAGCAACAGTGGAGAAGATATTGTCGTTTTTCTTTCTTAAATAAGTTTAGTTCTACCTTTGCTTCTCTAGCTGAAATCTGCACTTTTCCTCCAGAGAAAACAAATTGTAAAAAATCGATTTTTCGAATATCTAAATAATGGTTTTGATCAGAAAAGGGTTAGATGGATACTGTTGTTGCACCGGCCACGACGCTCTAGGCAGGGTTAGTAAAAATAATAAGCAGACCCTTTAATTATTGATTTTTTAGAACGATGTTTGGAGAAGTTGATTGGATTTCAAGATTTGGAATATAACTACTTAGGAACTGGCTTCTTAAAAACTAAAATTGATAATTTAAAAAAGAAATTTTCAGAATTTAATCAGATTTACATGAAAGATTATCTTGTATAGTAAGTCTAGATAAAGAAGAGGGGAACAGGGAGACAGCTAAACCCTGGAGTAGCTGTGAACAAGAGTGTAGACGATGTTCAAAGGTTAGTATACCCCTCCCATCATCCCCCCCTCCCCTGCTAAACCCTGGAGTAGCTGTGAACAAGAGTGTAGACGATGTTTCAATTCCTACAAATCAAAATTATTTTTGTCAAAAATATGAGAAGAGCTCAAAATACATTTATGAATTTCTGGCACTAATAAGAGGTCAAGGATTTTACAATCAAAAGTCAGAATTAAAAATTTATTTAATCGAGTTCTTCATCCAATCTTATTCAGTTGTAAATCAAATTTAGAAATTATAAATACAAACCATGTCATTTTAATATAAATGTTTAAATCAATTTTTATAGTGATACAATGTTATGAATTTCATTTATCAAAGTAAACCCCTTTTTAGGTTATTGGAGTTCTGTTAGCCGCAGTTTCAGGGATCAATTATTTATCAAAACTTCATAATATTGCTGTAATTTCAGACCCTCTCTCCTGACTTTAAAATATATGTTGGGATAATTTTAGAACAAAGAAAGGAGATAAATTAATTTCTTTTCAATGAATTAACCAATCTTTAATTAATTTAACTATATTTCATTGATTAACAAGTAACAACTGCAGCTAACCTTACTAAGATTTAAATCTTAAATTCAAAGTTATGACTATATCAAGCACGTATGGATCAAGTTAAACGTTTAGAGCTATTTCACGCAAAAGTTTTCACCTATGGTCATTCACTTTCTTTCTTTTGTAATTTTAACGTATATCTTTTCTTACTTTCTTATTTTTTCTTTTTAATCATAGAAACGTTTATTCAATGTTTTATTTTATGCAGAAGATACATTAAGAGATGATTAATAAAAGGTGGGGGGCTTTGGGGACAGGACTCTGTCCCCTGCAAGGTTATATAGGTTTTAAAAATTACAGATGTCATTTCACTAAGACTGTCCTGAGATCGAAATTTTTGTGTAGAGTATCAGTAATCTTGAACGCTTTATATTGATTTCCAATGTGGGCGCTTTTAAAGTTGAGGATAAATGCTAGATCCCTCGAATACAGTTATCCCTTCAGAGCTGAAAACTTTAGAATGGTGGATATCGAGATTAATGCGTGATCCTCTCTTTTTCTTAATATCGAGACTAATCTAATCTTGTACTTGTATCCTGAAAAGTGTATAAAATTCAACCAATCAGAGTCGCGTATATTTGAAATTTTGCGCGCAATTTCAGATTATATACAGAAATGGCAGGAACTCTCTAATTTAGAAAACCCGGTTTTTGATATTTCTCTACTTTATTCAAGAAAGAATGGTTAAGAAGTAAATCAAAAGTGTGTCCATTGGATACTCAGATTAAGTAATCGGGATTAAGGATATCTCATTCTTAAGTTTTCAGCTCAGAGTATAACCACAAGTGTACATAAAAAGGGATTAAACTAATCCGTAGGTCTCCATAAGATTAAGATTATTCCAAGATTGACACCACAAAAGTGTTGAATTTTGTATGTTCCATTCTGTTTTTAATGTTTTAATCGCTCCCTCTCTTAACACAATTAGAAATATAACACACTTTATTTATGTCAGCTGTGAAGCAATTAAATACAAAATTTCCTACGACAACGTAAGGTTTATCATTTTCCTGATTTAAAAAATAATAAAATTGTATTCTGGGGTCTTAGGAGTTTTCTTTACACTGTGCTCTGTAACCGTAAAGCTTGTGAAAAGTTTGGACCCTCTAAATATTATGTTAGGTAAATATTCTAGTTTGGACCCTGTAAATATTCTAGTTTGGACCCTCTAAATATTATGTTAGGTAAATATTATAGTTTGGACCCTGTAAATATTATGCTAGGTAAATATTATAGTTTGGACCCTGTAAATATTATGTTAGGTAATTATTCTAGTTTGGACCCTCTAAATATTATATTAGGTAAATATTATAGTTTGGACCCTGTAAATATTATGCTAGGTAAATATTCTAGTTTGGACCCTCTAAATATTATGATAGGTAAATATTCTAGTTTGGACCCTGTAGATATTATGCTAGGTAAATATTCTAGTTTGGACCCTCTAATATTATGTTAGGTAAATATTCTAGTCTGGACCCTGTAAATATTATGGTAGGTAAATATTCTAGTTTGGACCCTCTAAATATTATGCTAGGTAAATATTCTAGTTTGGACCCTGTAAATATTATGCTAGGTAAATATTCTAGTTTGGACCCTCTAAATATTATGTGAGGTAAATATTCTAGATACATACAATTTTATTAAAAATATTTAATCAAGCGTGAAACTACCATGCACTTTTTTGATGACAAATCTTAAATTTATCTTGCACCCGTGCTAGTTTTCTTTGATGCGATAAATTTAACTTTTATTAATTATTATTAAATTTTAAAATCAGTTTTAAATAATCTTTTTCATAATTTTTTTCTTTTTATATATATGAAGTTTTAATCTCTGTCTGTGTCTTTGTTTGTCCGATCATAACTCAGGAACCCCTGGACCTATTTGCCTCAAACTTTGATGGGTAACTCGGAATACCCAAGGGAATGTTATTAGCTTGGTTTTGAGATTCTAAGTCAAGATTGGGTGCACTTTCATGTTGAAAATTTAGTTTAATAGCGAAAATTTAGTTTCTCGGGAAAAATCATTCAAGTGCGGGTAAATGGCGGGAATAACTTTTTATAACTTTGGCAGCGCTGGGTTCCCAAGAGAGTTGTTTCTAAATAAAAACATGGCTTTCAAAATATTATAAAATCTCTAAAAAACAAGCAAAACACATTTTTTTTCTAAAGGTAAAAATAAAAAAGCCTTAAATCATACAATCCCATGAAATATCGAAAAACGTACAGATGGACTGTATTCAGCGGTTGAGATGCTTCTATAATCTAAATTAGCTCTCTAATTTCTTGTCAGTTAGTAGTCACGTGTTATACACATAAAAAAGTATCAATTATATTAAATCCTAATTTCCAATAATAACTTTATTTTTCAGAAACCTTCCCTTAACATCAAACTTAATAACGAATATAATTTTCGTTCACAGCTTTTAAATAGCGTGAAAATAGCGCGCTTGCAATCTTCGCCACAAACTAAAATGGTCTAATCCCTATATCATTGCAATCTTATTATGAAAACATTTGATATTTAAATATTATTTGATCTAGCAGGACATATTTTTCCTTAAAAGATTTTTTAAATCGCTCGTTAATCAACGATTGATTTTGCTTCGTTCGGCTTTTACATCACTCTTTTTCATAATTTCATAAAGAAAAGCTGCTGAAAATTAAATTTTGAATCACGCAAAACTTCGTAGATTTTTAGGAAGCTTCCTAAAAGCCTAAATTCCTTGGAAACCTAAAAAAAGATACAAACAATATCCAACTCTATCAATGCGCGCAATATTATGAAACTAATTTGAATTAAACTCAATTTAATCTATATATTTTTCAACAAAATTCAATGATATCTCTATTATTTAGAAACAGAGTCATTATTGAACCTTTGTTAAATTATATTTGATTATTTTCAATTTTCAATCAAAATGCAATTTTCATTTTCATATATTCTCAGAAATATTAGAAATTCAATGAGAGAACCTTGAGTTTAATTTTCCGTTGATTAGATTTTTTTTCGGAATAAATGACACTTATTTGCAAAGAGTTTGTTTAAATATGGACATCTCAAATAAGTTTTTAAATTTACAAGATTCTAAAATCAATGAAAATTGTTGAATACCAAAAAAAAACCAGCATATTATAAAGGAATGTATAATGTATTTTCAATTATGGCTTTTGATATAATATCATACTATTTATTGCACATTAAAATTACTACATTATATAGTATACATTTTATGCATATGTGTAGTACTGTAGGTTTTTTTTGTAGGATTTACTTAACATTTGATATAGGATTTACTCTACATTTAATATAGGTTTTACTCTACATTTAATGTTGGATTTACTCTACATTTAATATAGGATTTACTCTACATTTAATATAGGTTTTACTCTACATTTAATGTTGGATTTACTCTACATTTAATATAGGATTTACTCTACATTTAATATAGGTTTTACTCTACATTTAATGTTGGATTTACTCTACATTTAATATAGGATTTACTCNGGTGTTTTTTTGCCCTTAGAGCTAAGATAGGGAAATCTTATTTTATACATGTCCAGTTTTTCAAGGCCTGCCTCATCAAAAAAGCAGACCTCTTCAATGGTTAGGGTGTAATGGAGGATATAACAAAAAATTCAAAAAGTATGTCGGAAAAATGTTCAAAAATAAAGATTTTTACTTTTGACAAATATTTGCAATAACATCCATTTTTCAAGGGTATTTCAAGTATATAAATTTTATCCCTGTCGCTTTTTTTACAAAAAAGGTTATTAACCATTTCTAATTTTTTTGAAAAACCGACTAAATCCAACCCACCCTACGCATCAAAACAAGAATCAGTAAAATTTGTTCAAAACTATGAAGTCGGAAAATTTTAAGTTATTTAGAAAAAACCACAAGGGGGGGAAAGGAAAACACTCCCCCCCCCTTCAATATGGTTAATAGGGTTAAACCTAGGCTTTTTTATTCTTCTTCTCAAAAGTATGGTTTAATATATTGTACCCACAGTGACTTTTAAAATATAAATATGTCGCAATTTACATTTTAAAAATTTCTAAACAGAAAAACCTGTACATTTTTGACAATGTTAAAGATGAAACCAGTTTTTTAAAATATCTAGACATCCTAGACATATATCCCTTTCTCACTCCGATAAGGCATCATATATATACATTTAATTATTTTATATTTTTTTAAAAATTTTGCTTATATTTTTTGTTGTAAATACTCTCTAATAATAATGTATCGAAATAGTACAGCACAACTTAAAAATTAAAAACCTTTTTTTATTTTTCCAAATCCAACTCTATATGATACAGTTTTCTTAAAGTTTTGTAAAATATTGTTTAATATTTTAGCACGTGCCACAGTTCAGTTTGTTTTAATTCTTCCCATCCTAGCTCTTGTAAACCTGGATATGAAAGCAATCCGAGCTAACAGGTTGTATACATATATGAAATAATCATAGACTTTGAGATTTGCTCCTGAAGTCTTCGGTATCTTTTCTGAAACTCCCCATTAAACTTAAACCGTTGTGAACCGGACATGACACTCCATTAATAGGGGGTCACTTGAAATTACTCTTACAGTCCCTTTAAGTTACAATTGTTGCGGGGTATCCATAGTTTTTTCCCGTTTAATTTTTTTTTCTCAATTATTTAAAAAACGTTTGTCATTTTCAATATTTCAAGAACAAAAATTAAGAAAGAACTAATGAAAACTGAAATTTTATTTATATATTAATATAAATCTAAAATATCTCGATGTTCTAAAATTTTGGTTTTTAGATTTTACATTCTGATTCATGGTCTAGTGGGGAGCTTAACAGTTCTCAGCATTTTTATTGGATTTTCAAGGTATAGAAAACTTGGATTTTCAAGGTATAGAAAACTTGGATTTTCAAGGTATAGAAAACTTGGATTTTCAAGGTATAGAAAACTTGGATTTTCAAGGTATAGAAAACTTGGATTTTCAAGGTATAGAAAACTTGGATTTTCAAGGTACAGAAAACTTGGATTTTCAAGGTATAGAAAACTTGGATTTTCAAGGTACAGAAAACTTGGATTTTCAAGGTATAGACTACTTGGATTTTCAAGGTAAAGAAAACTTGGATTTTCAAGGTATATACAACTTGGATTTGCAAGGTATAGAAAACTTGGATTTGCAAGAATTAGGAATTTGAGCAAACATTTTCTATGACAAAGGAATTGAGTCTTTGTCATAAACTCGAATCTTCTAATCTCTATATCTTTGTAATCTGATGGTGTAAATCTTTATTATTTCAAACTTAGATTCAGTGATCTGCTGCAAGAATTTAGAGTTTGAAAATTCAACGTTCAATAGCATTTGGTTAAAAATATATAGGGGTCAGAAAATCAGAGTTTTTGACAAAAACATGGAGTTTTTGTCAAAAACTCTGATTTTCATGATTTGATTTATTTAATTTTGGTGTTTATGATAAGCTTTTCGCTAAAATATCAAATGACCGAAAGCGTTTTAACTTTAACTTTAACTTTTAACTTTGTTAAAACATGAGAACATATATTTTGCAAGAATAACAAAATTTTAAATTATTGTCTAAAGGCTGAGTGAAAAATACTTATTTTTCTTTCTAAAAATAGATTTTCTCATTTGTGGATTCTTTGTGAAAATACATTATAATGCTACAGATACATTTTGGAATTTGTTAGAATTGAACATTTGTCAAGAAAGAAAAACGACACCATCTTCGTCATCTCAACGATATCTCAAAAATATATTTTCCAGACTGCCTGTCGGCGACGCAGCGACCATTATATTCAGGTTCGTAAAATAAATTCATGGAAAAGTATAAACTTCAAACCTTTAACATTTAGATAAAAAGAAGATGAACAATTTTTATGTTTTTTTTTCTGGCAAAAATCCGTTCATTACTTTGAAAGAAAATGCCATTAATTTTTGATCGGTAGGATTATCTATTGTAGTATTCTCAAAAAAGGGAACACTCCCTTTAATTGTGACTAAAAAGTACGTTGACAATCGATATTAGATTGTTATTAAAAAATTCTTATCTAGAATCATATTAATCATACTAATACAATATTCATAGATTATACATACAAACATACCATACACTTTCATAACTAGAAGTTAACAATGTTTCTTTCAGTAGAACATTGTTTTTCCTACTTTTTTTAATACATTACAATAATCTCTTAATATGTGATGAAAACGCTAAAATCGAAAGAAACTTGTAGTTTAAGGAAGTCACTAGAGATCGTCAGAAATGATAGAATAATGAGTCTACTTTGAACATAATAGAGAAGAAATTCGATGTACTATCCATTCCTAGTTCAACCACTTTGGATAAATTTGTACGCTTTCATAATAGTTGTCTGATTATAAATAATAGTTTATAAATAGTTTTGAAATCGGAATGTTCATGGAATGGGAATACATGTTTTTATTAATTCCTAATTAGTTCTCCAGTTCTTGTTATGATAGCGAGCTGGTTGTTGCTGGGAGAACACTGTGGAGTTTATAGGTGAATATAGAACTTAACTAATTATATTTACATTATCTTTATNTTAAAGGGACTGCTCACGTCATTTAAAGGGACTTCTCACGTCATTTAAAGGTACTGCACGCGTCATTTAAAGGGACTACACGCGTCATTTAAAAGGACTGCACACGTCATTTAAAGATACTGTACACGTCATGTAAAGGGAGTGTACACGTCATTTAAAAGGGACTGCACAAGTCATTTAAAGGGACTGTACACGTCATTTAAAGGGACTGTACACGTCATTTAAAGGAACTGTACACGTCATTTAAAGGGACTGCACACGTCACTACAAAAGCAAACTTTTAAATTTATATAGTTTTGAAATGTATGCGTGCATACCTTCTAAAAGTTCAAAAACCTTTAAAGTTCAAGAAACATTTCTTGATCTTTTAACCATCAAGATCAGAATAAAATTAAATATTAAACTTTAAGATTTTCATTGTGTAAAAAAAATATAAAAGATAATAAATATTTCTTAATGAAAGTGTATACAACTAACAATGAGATTTTTAGGTTTTTCGTTGTTATTGTTCTTCTCTCTGGCGTTTTGTTAGGTATATTTTATACAATATATAACTAATCATTTAAGGAAGCATTAACAAAATATGAAAAAAAATCTAGATTAAAAAAAAATAGGTTGAGTTTTTCCTATTTTTTTTACTGTTTTATGTTTTTCTTTTTTGACCTGTTTTCCGTCTTTTAAAGTTTGCTGTGTTTCAAGTACAATTTTTTTCTTTTCTTCCGAATTCATTGTACAATGTACATGCATGTTAGAGGATAAAAATAATCTAAAACTGTATGAACATTTTACAGAAACATTTTGAGTGAATTTGTTCCTCATCGTTTTAAAATATTTGCACAATATTTCAAATTTGAAATTATTTGAATATTTTCAAAATTGAAATAAAGTGCTTATAATGTTTTCTATTCATATGTCAGACATTTCAAAACTTGTCAATATTATAAGAAGAATAGAATATTCATTCCAACCTTTTATAGAATTGTATAGACGTTTCGCATTTCTATCTCGATCTGCCGAATGTTATTACGGCGAAAAGAATCGTCTCAATTTAAGTTTTTTAATCAAGTTGTCGATGGACTTACACGAATTTTCTGGTTTATAAGAAAGTATGAACTCACTTTGATTTCGAATAATAAACGTTTTCTTATTTTGCCATGACATAACAAGTTTTTTTAATGGTAAATTTAAATATAGGACTATATATCCTATACAAACTTCAGGATATTAAAGTATCTGTGAAAGCATCAATAAAGAGAAAAAGAAAAAACTGTTTTTAAACTTTTCAAAAAAACCTGCAGTATGGGGTATATAAATAAATAATTAATAAAGAAGGATTCGAAGGTTTTAGGAGAAGGGGTGGGGGGG
>NW_019396135.1:231635-232166 GCF_000591075.1 Eurytemora carolleeae | reverse complement strand
CCCTTCCTTCTCAAACTAATATTTACAGTTGCCCAGCCACCCTTCCTTCCTTCTCAAACTAATATTTACAGTTGCCCAGCCAACCTTCCTTCCTTCTCAAACAAATATTTACAGTTGCCCATCCCCCCTTCCTTCTCAAACTAATATTTACAGTTGCCCATCCAACCTTACTTCTCAAACTAATATTTACAGTTGCCCAGCCACCCTTCCTTCCTTCTCAAACTAATATTGACAGTTGCCCATCCCCCCTTCCTTCTCAAACTAATATTTACATTTGCCCATCCACCCTTCCTTCCTTCTCTAACTGATATTTACAGTTGCCCAGCCACCCTTCCTTCTCAAACTAATATTTACAGTTGCCCAGCCAACCTTCCTTCTCAATCAAATATTTACAGCTCCTCAGCCCCCCTTCCTTCTCAAACTAATATTTACAGTTGCCCAGCCACCCTTCCTTCTCAAACTAATATTTACAGTTGTCCAGCCAACCTTCCATCCTTCCTTCTCAAACTAATATTTACAGTTGCCCAGCCA